>NC_069739.1:12476755-12776755 GCF_027358585.1 Pangasianodon hypophthalmus
ACAGTTATTTAACCTGCATTTTAGATATTACACAATTGCCCAAATACCTTCATAATAATTACGTTTCGTTAAGCATTACACATTAGTCAATTACATTACTTAATGCTTTCTACATGGAGAACTGAGGTTCACTGAAACAGGACAGATTTTGCTTGGTCTTTTTCCAATCCTCAGCTATCCAGTTTCAGTGAACCTGTGACCACTGCAGCTTCAGATCCCTGTTCCTGGCAGACAAGAGTGGAACCCAGTGTGGTCTTCTGCTGCTGTAACCCATCTGCCTGAAGATTTGACATGTTGTCAGAAGATGGAGTTCCACCAGAAGCCATTAACGCAGACTTTATCTACAGAACTACTGTACCATCTTTTCAAACAGGTTGGGGGAAAAAGAACAGGTTCCCGATGAATGGAGGGAAGTCCATTGGAGTTGGGTATGGAATGGAGGAGGCATCATGCTACTCGCAGTTCCTGGGAAAGTGCTGTGCTCTTAGAAAGGCTGAGGGAAGCACGGATTTAGGAAGCACAGAGCTTGTAAGGACCACATAGCCACACTGTGTATAACAGTACAGCAGTCAATGGAATGGATCTCCTCACTATACAACACCTTTACTGACTTCCAAAAAGCCTTCAATAGTCGAGACCGATGCGGCAGCTAATACGCACTATGGCATTCCAGAGCACCTTGTCACTATTGTTTAGAGTATTACTATTGAACCACCAATCGACATGTAGGGTAGTAACGAGCATCTGACAAAAGGTGATGTGAATCAACAGTACATCACTCTACGGAGGTGAATAGTTTTACCTACCCGGGAAGTTGTGGTGAAAGATGGTGGATCAGACAAGGACATCCGAACAAGGATTGGTAAGGCAAGAGCAGCCTAGCTAGTGTTAAGGTGAATATGAAACAACATCTCACAGAAGACCCAACCCTGAATCTTCTACACCAACATCAAATCCTGTATGGATCCAAAACATGGAGAACAACAAGGGTCATGACAGACAAGTTACACATGTGCCTTAACAAGTGCGTTAGGAACATACTGAGCAATCGCTGACTACACGCCATCTGCAATGAGGACCTGTGGAAAACAAGTGGGCAGGAGATGATGGAAATACAGATCAGATGCAGGAAGTGGGGTGGAATGGCCCCACACACAGAAAAGACAAGAACACCACCACTAGACAGTCCTTAACATGGAACCCCCAGGGAAACGAGATACAGAGGAAGACTCCGGAATAGCTGGAGAAGATCAGTAGAGGCTGAGATGAACTAGGATATTCCTGGAAGGAGCTGAACAAGATGGCTTAGAACAGGGTCAGATGCAGCTGATATGTGGATGATCTATATCCTGTAAGAGGCACCAGGGTTTAAGATATGATGAGGTTAAATAATGAAACGGCTTTCATGAGACTGGTTATTTTAGGAGACTGATTAATTGTAGCACCTACATTGTCTGTATGTACCTTGCATTTTTATTGCTTCCTGTAGAAACAGACCCATTTCCCCTACACGGGTTATCAACACACAGACAAGGATAAGCTGACTGAGAGGCCAACTATTTGAGCAAATTTTATTGGTCCTGTGCAGGCAGCCTATTTTGGGCCTTTGGTCCAGCCCATGGTTCTAGTACAGACTTGGGATTGTGCTCATGTAATTTACTGTGTGTGTTTTGGCATGCATAAATTGCCACTTAGCATTGGCTAAATAAATATTCATAATAGTTATTTAGTTTATTGTGTTAACTTGAAAAAAAAACTAACTACACACTGTGTTCAGGCTAGGTTAGGCTAAAAAAAAACACAAACATTCGAGTCGAGATCACTTACCACATAGGAGGTTATACACTTCTATGTTTTCAAAGGGAGCTACAGTTGTTTTATACTTCATTCCTGGTCCATATCCTATGAAAATGCCCTGAAAACAACGACAGTTTTAAAACCCCGAATAGATAAGTGTGATTTTTGGTTATATTCATTTTAGAGAATTATGAAATACTGTTAATATACTTATGATAAGCCCTATCTGGGTAGGAATCACGACTGTAGAGCAGTGTTGGATCCACGCTGTGCAGCCCTAGTTATCTTTAGTGTGTCTTGGTCCAAGACATTATACTACAGTATCACCCTTCTTTAATAAGGTTACTTCTTACAGAAAAAGCTCCTCTTGGGCAGATGCAAAAAAATGACCTAAGTGCATAATGATTTCTCCACATTACACTACAAGTCTGTGTTTTTTGATTCCCTGGCTAAAGCAATGCTAAAACAAGATAATTACTCTTAGATGTACAACATCTACCTTCTATGATACTCACAGACACTTAAGTCAAGTGCAGCGAACTGCTGTTAAGCCATTCTTGAAATATTCAGTGAAGTCAGAGAACATAAATTAAACTTCTTTGATTTATATGTTCTGTTTTTCTAAGGAAAGACTCTTAGTAATATATTGCAGCTGCAAATCCTTGACATCTGTCTTGGTATCTTATTTGAAGCCAAGACCGAGTGTGTGAGTCCATTCATGTCCTTCAACTTACTGGCTTGAAGCATGTATAAAAATCAAAGCGATGCAGACAAACCAGAAGGTAGAAACAGACCAGATGCAGGCGCTGTCACTATACAGGATAAAGTGTTATCACTTATTATTTACTAAATAGGACATGCTACACTGACCTGCATGTTTGTGAAGACATTATCAGAACCGTGGAACCCACCACTGCAGTACTTGATTTCATTTGGCTTGCTGGAGAAAAACAGGGACACAAAGACAATAATGATTAATGCAATTTCACTGAAATGTGGAGAATCACCAGAGAATCACCAGAGAATCATCAGAGAATCACCAGAGAATCACCAGAGCTAACTCCTTCTTTTATATGAATGTCCTTTGATAGCTGTTGAATATTTACAAAGAAACTTAAGGCTAAAAGTAGCTCCTAACAGGCCACTGGAAGTGACATATTAATTTTTCATTCTTGTCAGACAACAGGAGCACAGACCTGCACGTCTCTACTGTTCTACACCACCAACTGGCCCTGGGTGAAAAAGTAATTGCCCTCTTAGTTACTCAATAAACCAATAAACCACTTTTTTTAAAAATAATTGTGTTCAATCTTAAAAAATAATTGTGACATCAAGCCTGATCACTGCCAGTCCTGTTGAAACTAAACATCGCTTAAATAAAACCTTTCCAGCAATGTGGAACAGGCTGAAAGTCTCAACAAGCAGCACAATATACTGTGATTAAAAGAAATTCCAGAGGAGATGAGAAAGTTGAACTCTATCAGATTGGAAAGCGTTACAAGGCATTTCTGGGAACCACAGCGAACCACAGCAAGAGGAATTATCTCCATATGGAGAAAACATGGAACAGTGTTGGATCTCCCCATAGTGGCCTTCCACAATTCCTCCAGGAGCACATCTACAACTCATCCAAGAAGTCACACAAGAACCCAGGTGAACATCTAAGGATCTGCAGGCCTGACTCGCCTCAGATAAGGTCAGTGTTCATGATTCCACCATGAGAAAGAGACTAAGCCATCTGGGAGTTTGAAGAGTTGGCTCTTTGCCCTGAATCACTGAAAAAAGTCCCATTATTACTGTGTAATAGGCACACATTTACACACGTCTAACCATGTTCACTAGTCATGAGACTATAAGGTCAGACCATGCAGGATTTATCAGCAGGATGGTGAAAGCATGTGGTATCATGAGGGAGACCCACTCAATCACACTAACAGCATGTAGTCAGACCTGCTGGATGGCAGGAAGGTGGGAAATGTGAATATATGGAGGAGACCTGATGAGGAGAATGAGAGGTGAGTGCCACTACTAAGCAACAACACAGAGCAAGTTCATGGAGCTAACTAGTGACCAGCATGATGAATGAAAGCTAATAAGTCTAGCAATGATAATAAAAAAAAACCATGAAGTTTCTGGATGGCATGGATGACGTTCCACAGCATTAAACCAGAAAAATGCAATGCAAAGAAAAAACACTCACTGCAGCAACAGAGCTGATGGCACCCTGTTGAATGGCAGGTTACCTGCAGCTCGATCTGTCTTCACAAGCTGCTACGCAGAGAGCTCCATATAGCCGACATGCGGTCCGGCATGTGTACGAGGAGAGAACAAGAAAGAGAAAGATAGCTGTAGGACAGTGCTATTCAGGCCATGTGTCACTTTGTGACCTGGAAGGTCTTAGCATGCTTGTGCCTTTCTCTTATATGGAGTGAAATATAACATTATAGCTGTTAGGCTAGTCTGTGTTCCTAAAACAACAAAAGTAGGGCAAAGAAAAAGTAGGTCCTTAACTGATGTAAACTTAGTTTGCTCCAAGTCGATCTACAGAAATTTCACAACTTTTTATCAGATGGTTCTATGGGCTGCCAGAGACACCCTAGCCTGAAGAGGAAGAAGAAGAAGAAGAAGAAGAACAACAGGGTGCCTACGCACTTTCGGTGCTTTGCCTCCTAAATAAATAGATGATTCTGGGTAATATTACATTTTCTTTGCTCCAATACAATCCAATAATCCATACTGGTAATGCAGTCCGGCATTATAAGTCATCTTTTATTGTTTTGAGAAGTGGTGTAAAATTAAGTTTAAAATATAGCTGCAAGCAGCAATAATCGGGGTCCAAGCACTTTCAGCAAATAGCGCCCCCAGTGGCCATCTGACTGACGCTCAGGGCCGGCGCGTGCTTTTCCGCCACGTTATCACAGTAAAGAATGTAATGATTTCTGTCAGAACATACAGGTTTAGGCAAGGATTGTTACCAGAGTGTTACTTGATATTGGTCTAACTGGCTAAAATTTCTGTTAATTTTAAAGTACACTAATTCAGGATAACAGAAGTATGTGTATAAATCTGCAAGTTAAACATGCGTTCTGTGCTCATCACAGCCAGCACATGGTTTTCCAGTGCAGCTAAAGCTCAAGCGTATCAGAAATGTTTGTGTTTTTGGCATTTTACTCTGTTGTAGAAATTGTGGCAGTAATTTGGAACTGGTCAGAACAATCCAGTCAGAAATGTGGGTCAGAGAGACCATGAGAAATAAATCTGCTCACTGCATTGGCGCAGGCTAAGTGTCTGAACGTCGCAGTGAACAATGTGGTAATTTTCAACAGTATTAAGTTCAGGAAATTCCAGCATTTACAGAATGTGCTTTTATAATTTGCTATATGTGATTCCCCCACAAACACACACATACTGTATACACAAGCAAGTTTTCTACATATTTTATTACTTTTGCTTTTTCTTGTTTTTTTCCTTGTATTCTTATAGTTTTATTATAAACTATTATAAACAACTTATTCCTGAAGTACTTGGTAGTTCTTCTTAAGAGAGAGCAGAGAGAGCTGACTAATGTATGATTAATGTTTTGAACAGATTTAAATGCTAGACATGTTTCAGTAAACCTCTGGCAAGCATTTCAGTTCTGCTGATAGAACAGAGCGAGTCAGGAGGGATTATGGGCTGGATTATCAGTGTAATACTCTAATACTTTGATATGTGAAGAGTTAGCATTACATCTTGGACTGTCTAGGATGTACACTTTTTCCCCAGGTGCATTTTTTTTTGCATTTGCTTCTGTCTATAAGTGCTGCCATGATTAAAGGCATTAAACTGAATTAAAAAGAAAATAAAACAACAGTCAAAAAAATGTGAATACTTACAGGGCCGCTTGCCACTGAGATTTCATGTAGAGATGCGCTCTTTCTATACGGACGTTGTTAGCAAAATGGAGTCGTTTAGGAAGGTGCTCTTTTAGATAAGGCTTCATCGGCTGATCAGGAGCTCTGCACTTCAAACACATGTAGTTGATAAAGAAAGAATAAAAGATGAATTAACTTAGAAAGGGGGAAAAGTCAAATAAAAGCTCAGACTATTAACACACTGTTAATTGTCCATTAATAAGGAGATTCATACCGACAGATTCTTCACCAGCTCTTCATACTTGACTGTCACAGGACAAAACAGAGAGAAAAAAATAGAAAGAAAATTAATGTACAGCCATGCTAAAAATAAAAGTCCACTAACACACAAACGCACTGCAAACATGCAACAATGCAAACTTATGGTACATTTTATGCATGTAAAGACGCACCTGCATATGTTTTGTGTTACAGTAAGGACTTACAAGTGAAAAAGTCTTCCGGAAGGCGTTTGGGTCGGACTCGTGCAGCAGGGCCCTGGATGACTATGAAATCATCAGTGTTGTCCAGGTACGATGACACATACACAGCTTTTTCGCATGAAGCTTCCTCCATTCCTAGTTGTGACAGTAACAACATAAAAAGCACAGAGAGCTGGAATAAGATGTTTTGCTATTTTTAGGATGGCTCTTTGCATACTCTTTGCATAATAAATAAACCAAGAGTGAAATCTCAGGCATTTTTCCAATTAAAAAGAGTAAAGTCAAGAGTTAAACTGCAAACTTGCACAATTATTAATATAATATGACTGAAGCATCACTCTGTATCATGGCAGTGTAAGATTGTATAGGAGAGATTACATCATTATATCACAGAAGCGTAAGTTCTACGGGCTCGCGTGCTCCATGAGAAGGCTGTAAGGTGTGGTAGAAACCCTCAGAATGGTAGCAGCCTGGATTGGACTGGACACAGACACTGTTCCACAATGCAAAGACAATACTGAGAGTGTTAAAGTAGGGTTTAACCTGTCTGCTGCACTGCACCCGGGTTCCTCTGTGTGAGCTCTGCACAGCACGCGTGCCTTAGCCAGTCTCTGCTGACTAGCGGGTCTTCAATTAGCCAGTGCTGTTAGTATTCACAGAGCCTGAGAACATGAGTCCTTCCATTCACTCTCACCCCACCAAATTCTAGAGTCAGTATCAACTCTGAAACTAGCTACAGGCCTGTGAGCCAAAGTTAGCAAGAGCATGCCAGAGGCTTTGGAAACTTAGTGGATTGCACTGCATTCAGCCTGAACCACCTGGACATACACTTATACAGCCACCAGCTGTGTGCCTGCTGCTAATCAGGCTGCTAGCTACAAAAAAAACCCAAGAAACACTTCAAAGATCTCTCAGAGCAGATGCATAGCTTGATATCAGATCTAGCTCAGTTGAAATCACTCATTTTAAACCTGAACTCACCTACTATAGCTCCCATCATTCAGCAGAGGCCTCCTGAGCTGCTGAACCTGTTGGTGCTCGACTGAGGAGCACGAGAACAACGTGTCTGTGGCCGTGTCCAGGCGATAGAGGATGAACCAGCCACTGAGTCACGTCACCTGACTTAACAGCATTTATCAGCCTCTTTAGATACAGTTAAAATGAGAGCTAATTGCCACTGGCACCACTTTCAGCAGGTAGTCGAATTGCATTGTGGGTAATGTAGGAAACCGTTAACCAAAGTTCAGACAGACATTTGTTCATGTCAGTGAAAGGAGTGGATTTTTCCTCCTAAGCAGTTGTTTAAAATTCTTTCTTCCTTGGTTATACAATGTCGAATATTTTCCTGCCAGTGTGTTCTTGGGCATTATAAAAAGCCCACTCGCTTATGCTTTATGTATTGCTCATGGAAACAGCCAATAAGAGGTGGAAGAACATACACAGTGTTTTTCCACAGCGGTTTAAAGTTAGCACCGATGCCAAACAGCTTTAAAATAGATAAACCAAATAAAGTACTGGTATACCAGTGCCAGTAGGTTGACAGTATGATCACTAAACTTCGAAAAAAGGAATGAAAAGGCATAATCAACACAGCATAATTACCATGATCTGACAGAAGAACCAGGTTGACACACTTATGGAGTTTTCGCTGCTTGAGACCATCCATTACCGATTGCATAATCCCGTCAACTTTCAACAGAGCTTCAAACACCTAAAACACAAAGTTTTAACCAAAATATTCTTATAAAAAACACTTTACCACATTGGCATGTGACATTTGAAGAGTCTGTTGACTGCGTTGAATATCAGTTGAGTATCTTATAGACAAAGATGTAGTCCACATTAATATGGGGACGTTTGGAAATGCATCTTCTCTCATCCGTTTTGTCTTTCCATTCACACTAAAATGTTGTTTTCGATTATTGAAATTAATTGTTTTGAATCTGCTCACCAAAATGGATAATTTTAAAAATGCATTGTGTCAATAAAGGAAAATGTGGCTTTTAAACATGCAGACATACTGTAGGATTATTATATAATCTCCACAAATCCAAGATGGCCAAAATTATCGTTATGTTTTCTGTGTTAATCAATTCGATTTCATGTTTGACTACAATATAAAGTGTACAAGTGAGACTAGGACATGCACAAAAGCCTGCTTTATGCTCGGATTTTCAAAACACAATGCTGGAAATTCCGTAAAGGTTATAGGTCAGACACTGAAAGAAAAGTTCAGTTTACTTAATTCACTGGTTCCATGTGAAAGAATTGAACTGCATTAACACAGTTTGTGTTCATACAGCTGGTAGAATTTGATCACGTATTTTCATAAACCCTGGAATAAAATCAAACTCTGTGCTGTCACCCAAGCTGAGGATCGAACCCAAGACCTGTGAGGCAGTGACATTACACACCACACTATCGTACCACACGTGATTTAATCAGGTTAATTTAATACTGTCCTCATTCCTTCCTGTCAGCACCAACATCCTCGTGAGACTTTATAACGTAATTGGATCCAGTTAATACTACACTGTAAATTAACCACACTCAGTGTACATCATTTAAACTAGTAGAGAGTAGATTAGATGTGTTTAAATTAAATTTAGTATAAGCAATGAAATCATGTCTTGATGAGAAACTAAATATTTTTATGCAAACTATACACAATATTTTCTCTTAAATCTGACTGATCACACATTCCCTTTCCTCAGCGCAGTGTGCATACCCAGCATGCCGGGATTTAAAATCATTTTCATGTCAGTTGTGGATGTAAAACTTTTGGGAAATGGAATGAAAACACGGGCCAAAATAAAAATTTTTTTTTTTCAAAACACCATTAGGGCAGAGATACTGGTTGTTGGTGTAGTTACCATGCGCCCCTTCCGTTACAGTACCGTAACAATTATATAGATGGATGCAACACTAAAAATCATAAATAGTTCCTGTGAGCCATTGTTTGCTCTCTTTCTCAGGGTGAACCAACTCTTAACTCTTTATCCTGCATTTGGGCCTTGCTGTAAAGACTCAGCAACAACTCTTTTATTTCCTTTTTTTTTCCACAAGTACTTTTGCTTTTAATGGTGAAAACATGGGCCATTAAACAGGACCACAACAAGGTATAAAATCGACTGAACTGCATGACCAGGAACTGATTCACAACAGATTACATATGCACAAAAACAAACACTCGTAAATGGAGGCTCACTGCTGTTCATTTGAAGCGGATCAACACAACAGATCAATCTTAACTGCACACACAACTCTTGGAGAATTCTGCACTGTCATTCACTCAAACAAAAGCGAGGATCAGAAGTCTGAGTCACGCACATGACCGTGAATCTTCTGTTACCAATAGGTGACGATTACTATGTTGACATGCTAAAGGTATTAATACGCATCTGAAGTATCAGCTCCAGCACATGAGGCAGTGTGAAATAATGAAGAATTGTTGAAATAATTAAACAATTTCTGTTTAAACAGTGTCATATATTAAATAATTGTGCTGCAATGACATTGCTATTTAACATATAAACAATAACATAAAAATTAAGCATTTTCAATGTTGTCTGGAATCACTAGACCTGGTGGTTCTCATGGTTTAACGGGAGTCTGCAGCAGGAGTATGAGGGAATGGGCAATTAACGTGCCACACCTGCTGCTTATTCGTTAGCTTACGGTATATTAAGCTGTTTTGTCTCTCTGTGTTGCATTGGAGCAGTTCATCTACCAGCCGCCAGCCAGAACATCAGTGCATGTCCATTGCTAACAACCCGACTCACTGACCGAAGCCATCCAACTGGCAGAGGATCACATGTCCACATGCGTGGACCCAGGGACATGGTGAGCCCTCCTGCCCATTTCCAGAACTCCTCCCACCCTGGTGCCACCTCAAAACAGACTGCAGCAGCCCGTGCAGCAGCTCCGCCTCCCAGACATGCCTTTTCTCCACAAGTGCCATGTGCCACTGAGCTCCAGAGAGCTGGAACAGGGTCCAGACATGTCTGCTGGGGCTGCGGCCCTCCCCAATCCAGAGCAGACCTACTAGCCCAGGTAATGACATGCTTTTACGGGCCATGCTCTGTGGTGATGTACGTCAGTGGTGTGCATATTGCCATGAAAATCAGCTGGTGAATCTACTGGCCACCCCAAACACACCGCAGCACCTTCATCCCCCTCACTGAGATCTAATGAATCAGAAGGGATCTCGTTAGGCCATTAGTCTGGTCAGCATGAGAACAGTGCTTCGTATTAGTTCTTGTGGACTACGTGACAAGATATCCCAAAGCATTGCCTTGGGATCTGAGCTGTTTGTGCACAAGGGTAGCTGAAATTGGGATAAATGGTTGGAAGCCCTGTTATTTACAGTCCGGGAGGTTCCACAGGCCTTCACTGGGTTTTCTCCATTTAAATTATTATATGGACAAAATGTGATTGCAGAAAACTGGGAGGACAGTCCACAGCCCAGTAAAAATAATTTTTAGTACATCCTGGACCTGCGAGCAAAGCTCCACACATGGCTCAGGAAAAGCAGCAACAGCTCTATAAGAGGCATTCACAACTGAGACATTTTGCAATGGGAGAAGTTGACTAAGAGGTTTTAAAGGGAAAACGCAGTGGCAGAAAGAGAGGAGTTGGGACTTTGATCCCAGTTGGAGACAATCTCTCATTTTCCCAGATATCTGGAAAAAACTTACAATAATGTAGGTGCATAAGTTTTGCATAAAAAACCCCAAACATCTTGACATTTATGGGACGCTTCACTTGTCCTGCCTGGACGGCTTCTGCGTATGATGATTTGGAGATCTCTCAAAGCGGTGGAACCTCATAACCAACTGCCAGTCACTGAAACGGTAATGAACAGGACTGACATCTCAAACTTAAAAATATCAGTGTCTGTCAAACGAACTGTGTGCTGAAGAAACATATAAAACAGAACACACACAGATATATCGATATACTGTATACTTCAAGAACAAATACCTGTGCTTCCACTATTTTAAAAACTACAGTATTATACACATATTTGGCAGAATCGGCAGACTGTAGTGTTTCAGTCCAGCGCTCACTGACCGTCAGTGTACCGTACTGTGCTGGGAAGCTGAAGTGCTTCCATACACCAGACCTTAAAGATCTGGAGGAAACTTCTAGCTCTGGCTTGCTGGTCTACTGGAGCAATATGCAAACTGTAGAGGAGCCATGGCTGTAGACAGGGATGTGCCGCTCGAAGCACTTCGTGAGAGTGGAGGTCAGTGCGACAGAGCGGCAGACATTCAGTCTTGGGTGAGAGTAATCTCTTTCTGATGGTTTTCTGGAGATCATGTCTAACCTTCTTGTAGGCCAGCAGGTAAGCAGCAGCCTTTTTTTTTTTATGGTGATTTTTGGAACAACATTATCAGTGCATTTACTGATGTACACTGTAACAGAGTCTGAATAGTCATTAATCTCCAATTCTGCCGCATTCCAGAGCATCTGCCAGTCTGCAGTTTTACAGCAATCCGAGAGTACGCTGATAGAGTCTTAATTCTGTTGATAAACTGTATGGGAACCTGGTTTATCCTGCCTGAGTCTCTGTTTGTGGGCAGACAGGAGGATAATCCTCCTGGATCCTTTAGAAAATCCCGGACCCCCGTCACTCCTTTGTCTGTCCATGGTGAGGAAGTTGAGATTGTTGCAGATTACAAATACCTGGGAGTCCATATAGACAACAAACTGGAGTGGACATTAAACTCAACAGCACTCTTCAAGAAAGGCCAGAGCAGGCTGTGTTTTCTGAGGAGCCTCAGGTCTTTCAATGTCTGCAACACCATGCTGCAGACGTTCTAGGAGTCTGTGGTGTCTAATGTCATCTTCTATGCAGTGGTCTGCTGGGGAAGTAGCGTGAAGGTGGCAGACAGAAACTGGACAAGCTAATCAGGAGGTCTGGCTCTGTACTTGGCATGGAGCTGGACCCTGTTCACGTCGTGGCTGAGAGAAGGATGTTGTCAAAACTCCACTCAATCCTGGACAACCCTTCTCACCCACTACACAGTGTGCTGGTGGACCAGAGGAGCACTTTCAGCCAGAGACTGATCACTGCCAAGTGTTCCACTGAGTGCTTCAGAAGATCCTTCATCCCTGTGGCCATCAAGCTGTACATCTCCTCTCTATAAGTGCTGGGACTTTCATGTGTAATGCATACGCAATATATGTTCAATTCATGTGCAATAAGGGACAAACTTAGGTATATATATTTATAAAATAGGTATATATTTATTTTATTTTCTTCTTTCTTTCTTTCTTTTTGAGAGCAATTGTAACATGGCAAAGCAATTTCCCCCTGGGATTAATAAAGTTCTCTGAATCTTGAATCTTCAATAATAGCGGTGTGATTTACTTGTCATTCTATTAAATCATCATTCCATCCTTTTTTAAAATTCATGTGAGAAGAGGAGCAGAGAAAAGAAAGTGTACAGAGAAGTCAGAAAAAGAGGGGAGAAGAAAAATAAGAATAATAGTGATCTTATAGTGCTGGTGTTATTTGGGCAAGAACAAACTTCCTGAGAATTTCTGGATTTAGTTTGTGTTGAGTTTGTGGAACAGACACAATCTGCCAGCAGATGAGTGCTGCTCCCGTGGATGAGCTTTAGCGTTAGTTTTAGCTTTGGGACTATGCCATTGAGTTGATGTTCATTTGTCCCCCTGTTAGGGCTCAGCATCTCTGCCTAAGGCCCCAGACCTTCCTCTACTGAATCTCTCACTGCTGCTAGTCCTCTCTAATGTCTGGCTGAGCATCTCCATCACCACAATCTCCTTTCAGGTCAGAATGCCTATTAGTCCACATTTCTCAAACATAAAACTATCACTAATGACAGAAGAAGAAGAGTAAAACATCTTCAGCTAATCATCACTCAACACACTGAATAAGCTCAAGGTTGGCCATGCTGAAATTCTGCAGATGTTACTTACACATTTGGTGTCACTGCGTGATGAGGATTTCGAGCAGATCCGATGAGAATAGTCTCCATTTGCTCTCTTTAAGCAAAAATGTTCTCTTTTAGAGGCAAGTGAAAAAGGAAAGAAAAAAAAATACAGGAGCTGATACAGGTTATAGGGAAGAGTGCAGAAATTCTTAGTAGTGAAAAAAATGTGTACAAGTTAAAATGCTGAAGCAGAGAGATTCTCAGGAAAGATATCAGTGGAACTGCCAAAAACTTGTCTGTTCCACAGAAGCATCAGATGTGTCTGGCTGAAACTTGCCAATTTTGGTACCTTTTTCGAAATGTTTGGTACTTTCTTGAGCATGTCACCTGTTTTGAGCAAAATCTTGGGCTCAATTTTAAACACTTCATCTTAATATCATGTGCCTAAAATTAATCATTAGATCTAATATTGATATGATGCCAGCAACCATAGCAGTCTGGTGGCCCAGGAAACTGTGTGTTCTGCTCAAGATCCAGCCCTGACCCCGGTGCTGAGTACACACACCTGACGGCGACGGAGGAGAGGGCGAGGGGTGGCAACTACACTGTCTCTAGTGACACTGAGACTAAGTCATTTACTAAGCCAGCCTCTGGGTTACACAAAAACTCCCTAACCCTGTGTAAATAACCCATTAATATGATCCAGGCTGCTTCTTTCCTAGCTTTTGTGTAGAAATAAAATTCCAGCATTTTTACAGTGCAGCGTTTAACGTTTGCAGCTTTCCTTTTCAAATAGGAAATGTGGAATTATATTATAATTAATTTAATCTGTCTCAAACTGCTAAGTTAATTCATTTATTTATCTAATGTGATTTTTCCAAATCACATTTTTATTGGCATTATAAATACCCTCAATAGATTCAAGGCACTCCTAACATAAATTAACTAACTAAGAGAAAACCAAATGGTAGAAAAAGGACCTACTATTTCTACAATAATAATAACACACATGCACACACACACACACACACACACACACACACACACACACTAAACAATACATAGCAAGGTCCAGGCAATAAAGAAATAAAATATGTTCACACTGCCACTAAGTGTATGCATTTATGGTCTCTGCTGTTCTTGCAAAGAATGAGAAAAACCCCACAGTTGTGTATGTACCTGGGGTTCTGTGGACCACAGATAATCACCAGAGGCCATGAGAATGACCTGAATAGCGTCTTGCGTGCATGCTACCACATGCCGAGACCTTCCATCAATGCCACATAGTGACATGGTGCAGAGACGATGCCCTCTGTGGTGCCGCGGTGCACAGCCATGGCTCCCGCATATAACCAGCACAGACTGCTGCTAACTAGCCATTGAAATCCGGCAAAAGTTTTTACTTAAGAACATGCAAGTCCTGTGTGCTAGGAGCTGCTGTGTTCAGAAGTGTTTCTCTGAGTGATCAGACCCACAGGTACAGGTCACCTGACTGAGGCTGCCAAATCTGAGACCACACTACATCACCTCCTTTTCCACCAGGGAATATGCAGTGTTAGGTAACACAGACTTAAAGTGTAAGAGACATTTTAATCGTACATTAATATCGAAGGATTAATTTCCTGTTTCTCTAAACAAAAAACAAAACAGACACAAGCTGCATACAAGCTCCCTCTTAGAGTTATTTGTGCTTTCTCAGCACATACAGTCTAACTGCATAGCAAGCTCTGTATTCTGAAATGCGATGATTGCTAGTTAAACTAGGAGACTACATCTATATGGGAGGCAAACAACAGGACTGTAGGACTAGCTGGGGTGAAATCTTATTAACTTTGTTTCTCAGAAAGTTAACGCTCTCTAGCCAGTATTCCATCCTCTTCTTCATAGTATCTAATACATGCTACAGCTTCTCAGTGGTCTCATCATATAGTTAATAATAATAATAATAATAATAATACCCAAGGGAAGCATACCTCGCTGCTCAGTGGTCCATGTTTATGTCCAGATCTATCAGGCTCTTCCAAATATAATGTGTAAAAGTCTGGCCTAAAGAAGTAGAGAATAAAATGCTTTAAAACATTCAGTTCCCATTCAAGTAATTATATTTTAACCATGTACAACTTAACTGATAACTAAAAATTTTTTAAAGCATTGAACTGTTAAATAATAATTAAATTTAACATTCAAAAAGAGTGTGTTTTATCATTTCTCTTTCATGCGTTTTAGGTAAGGAAGTGCCTGTGTGTGGCAGTCTGGGAAAAGCCCTCGGACACGGCTGTGAAGGAAGATCAGTGATCAGCCTGAGAGATCATGCTGTGTAGGAAGCCAGTTTAACAAATACTTTCGTTAAAAAAAAAAAAAAAAAAAAAGTCAGTCTGCCTAAAACTGTCTTACAATTTCACAAGCTAATTGTAATTTCCCTTAGACAGTGTATGTCAGGCTTTTATCACGTTTCTGGATAACTACATGCAAAAAGGAACATCCATCTAATTAAATCAGTCATAAGCAGATACCAGCTGTGAAAATGTCTGCGATGAGCCAGTCGTTAAATGCAGTTTTCTTCCTTTTCCTTTCTGTTTGGGTGCAGAATGCTAGAACTTTACCTGTGGTGGAGATGCATGCTAAAAACAAACACATTTCAGTTCAGGAAACTCGGCAGTTTTCAGAACTATATACAACAGAAAATGTCAAAATTTCACCATGTGAAGGGGCATTCCCAGGCTGCCACACACACACACACACACACACACACACACAGTATATTTATATTTACCAGTCATATTTATTCATTTACAGGTTTAACAGTATGTCCAGCTTCTGCACTTATGGAATTAGTGTTATAAAGAGCATGTGTTATTCTCTGTACATGAAAAAACATCCAAATACCTTTCACTCTGTGGCAATCTCAACCATTTAAAAATTGTCATCACTCGCTTTTCAAATGGAGTACTCCTATTGCAACAATAAAAAGTAAAGAAAATTATATCTTTGTAATGTATGTTGTATTTAAACTTTTAAACTGCCTGTTAAGAGTTCGGGCACGTCTCGCTTATTTTAAACGTCTCGCTTATTTTAAACGTCTCGCTTATTTTAAACGTCTGTAAAGTTTGTAAAACTATTTCACTATTGCGCTATATTTCAGTACCAATGGTTCCAGGTGTGTACTGCTTGGTACCTCCTCTAGAATGGCACCAACAAGAGCTAATGATACTTGGGCTCTAGCAGCACTGTTTGTTGTAATGTATACATTATTTATAAAACCGTTTTTTAAAAAATAAACATCTTAAACTAAAGTTAAAAAACTCAACTGAAATAAAAAAATGACTTTGATGCTTGTAGTGAAGATCCTTAGCCTGGTCTGATTATATTATATAGTAATGAAAGAGTAACGACTCATAATCGCCCTATCCGGTGTCACCCAGTGAGGACGGCGTCCCTTCTGAGTCCGGTTCCTCTCAAGGTTCCTTCCTCACGTCGTCTCTGACCTGCTAATTAACCTCCTAAATCCGGATCCATATCCAGAGTTCTCTAAAGCTGCTTTGTGACAACGTCCATTGTTAAAGGGACAGTTACTTTATTTTTGACAAACTTAAAAATATAAAAAAAAAATACTAATTGAGGCCTGTGCAAAAGTTTGGGCACCCTTCCAGTTGTAAAGTCTCAGGACTTAATTAACTCATTAGGACTCATCAGGCAGATCAAGAGTTATTAAGAATAACAATTCCAGAGAGAAATAAATTCTCTGACTCTTCAAACCTTGTGCTAAAACTCAACACCAGGCTCCTCTAAGCAACAGATTGAGGATACGAAAATGTGGACAAAACAGAAGAAAGCTATAAAAAGATATCAAAGCGCTTTCAGCTCACAAGTTCCTCTGTCTGAACTGTCTTTAAGAAAAGGGATTTAAGAGGAACCGTGAAAGTCAAGGCAAGATCTGGAAGATCAAGAAATCTCTCCGATAGAACTGCCCGTGTGCTGGGCAGAAAGGCAAAGCAAAACCCCTGTGTGACATTTAGGACAAGCAGGAAGGTTTAGCTGACACTGGGGTGGTGGTGCACCATTCTAGTATGCAGCGTTGATCTGCATGGAAGAGTCATCAGAAGGAAATGCAAAAACATCTAGATACAGCAGAGGCATTTTGGAAACAAATTCTTTGGACTGATGAAGTAAAAATGAAACTCCAAACTTTGTTTGGAAAAAAAAAGAAGCAGCAGTTGAGGAAAGAACATCTTGCCAACTGCTAAGCATGGGGGTGGATCTAACATGCTTTGGAGTTGTGTGGTAGCCGGTGACACAGGAAACACTGCACAGATCGATGGAAAATGTAGTATATTTATGCTTCGAAACCGCACAATGGGAGTCGATGACACCATGTTGTTCACTCATATATACAGTCATTGCTAAGTACGGACTTAGTAGTGGGTCCAAACCTTTGCACATCACTTACTATTAAATTTGTAATTATGTATTAAATTACAATTAATATTTTATTTAATTTTTTAAGGTCATCAAAAATAAAATGAGCTATAGTTTGCTGCTGAGGTTGTGTTTACTTCTTTTCACTTCAAAAACAAAAAAAAAAATCACAAAATATGTAATTTGGCCGGGGTGCCCAAACTTTTGCATTCAACCGTATGTCACTGTAAAAAAGTGGCTGCATGAAGAAAATGTAAGTAGCAGTTATACCTATGAATATTATTTTTTATGGATATATAGTTTTAGCTATTGTTACAAATATTTAAATATAAAAATAATATTTAAATGCTGTTTTTCGTGAAATACTGCAGGTTATTCCCTAATATTTTGATCTACTGCAAACTGAAGAAGACAATGCTTATTAATTAAAACAGAACGTAATAAGACAGGTGTCCCCAAACTTTTCACATGCAGTGTATATTCAATAAAACACAAAACAATTAAGATGATGATCAATGAAGATAAGATCGTCGATTAATAATTAAAACATACTTACCCATTATACTTTTTATACAAATTTGGAAAACGTCCTTTAATATTGACATCTGATCCAGGCCAGAAGAATGTCCCAGATTTAAGGTGGTTGTTCATGGCAGTGAGCCATACCTAAACGAGAGTTTAATAAGACAAAGTGCACGTGTTGGCATGAAATGTCCAGCTTCTCTGCAGTCACATGAAATAACTGTTTATTGGAGAAAAAAAGTTGATACTGTTTAAAGTTGTTGTAATAGATGAAACTTTTAAGTGTAAAACTTTTAACATTAACTTTTAACAACTATTTTATCAAGCAAATATCAGTGTACCAGATACCAGATAAACCCCATATTCCATTTTCAAAACGTACGTATAATCCATCAGGTTCTGTAGCTGCTTCTTGCCTGATGGATTAAAACATGACGAGTGAGCTGAAAAGTTACTAACTGCTAATGAGACCAAGCTTTTATTCTATTAATTCACTAGTTCACGATTATAGTGTCACATCAGTCATGGATCCATCTGCAGAGTAGTTATGTTTATTTTACCATGTAGCTTGTAGTATTGGACTCTTTTTATTAACTGAATAATATATATTTATTTGTGTGGCATATGGGGGCGTGGTCTAACAGGATTCTGCAGAGGGAGTGTGTGGAATTAGCCATTTAATACACCCAATGACTACACATGAATGGACAACAAGGCACAAGTGACTTTCATTGTGAGGTTTTTGGTCAGATTGAAAGTCGCAATCTTGACTGAATTTGCGTCAGACAGTGGACACGCCCCTGCTCCATGCAGGTAGCGCGCATGTTGAGAACTTGGTGAGTGTGTGTGTGTGTGTGTGTGTTCATGTGTAGTGTAACAAATGAAACAGTAGGTGGAAAACAGCCAGGTTTCAGCAGATTAAAGTGGCATTTATGCTTTTTTTCCCCTTTTCTCGCCCGTTTCTGAAGTATAGTGCCACATTACAGGCTCGAATAAAAGCGTGTGTGTGTAATCACGCTGTCTGCTGGATTCCTGAGAAGCACCGTCACTGCCACTATTCGTAACCTTTATTTTGTCGCATTTGAACTGTGATTGTGTTTCAGAAAGTAATACACTGTGTCTTTATCAAGGTTTTAAGAACAATGTTTTATGGATTACTCCAAATAAACACCAAGTTGAGAACACACACAAGTTCACCTCCTCGTCTATGCGTGTTACAGCTGGCCTGAATGACGTGCGAAATATTCCAACTATGCCAGCGGTGGCAAAAAGAGAGGTGTGTTTGTATTTCATTTTAGCAGTAGATGACTTAATTGTAGATTTCTGAAGCCAATGAAGTAATGATAGTTTACACTATTAAATTAGCTAACAGCATTCTCACAAAGGAGGAAGAATTTTGGACATCAGTACAAGCAGATGCATGAGTGTGTGAATGTGTGTGTGCATGGTTCCCTGCAACGCATTTCTTCCTCTTTGTACCCAACGTTCCTGAGATAGACTCCAGATCCAAAGTGCTTACTGGATAAATGAATTTATGAAGGAATGAATGAACTAAACTTATATACTCATCTGGTTGCTTATAAATCCAAAGGTTTCTGCAGATTGCAGTTAAGTATCTGTTCAACCGATACACGTTTTATCATGTATTCTGTTAGCATGAAGCCGCCAGCATGCACCACATGTTTTGTAGTAATATTCAGGTTTTTTTCTCTGTCTGGTAGGACTTTCTTGTTAGAAAAGTTTAAACTTCTGCATTTAAAGGAAGGGAAATATAGCTATGGTGCAGAGAAATGCATTGCATTTAACCCAGAAAGGAAGACCTGCATGGTATTACATTATAATAAAACTGTATGTAGTTTATGCACTTAAATGGCCAAACTTACACAACTCTGTACAGTCAATTCCAGAATTAATGGCCCTCTTCGAGTAAATGAGCAAAAATTCATCTATAAAATGAATAACTCATGTAATTAGAAATAGTCTGAGCTTAACCAATGCTGCCTGGTTTTACTGAACACATAGTGCAGAAGCAGAACAGAAGCAGAAAGGAGACAGATAAAACCCTCCATACAAGGAAGAGCAACTGAGATATTCTGTAAAATGTGATGATCACATGGTGGTCTTTTTCACAGCTAGTAGTAAAAGAGCTGTTGTGAAGAATTACTGTATGATTTTCACTGAACTTGGTTTCCTCTGCCAGGAGGTTAAGAGGCTGTAGATGAATCTTTCAACAATATAATGACCAAAAAATCAACACAGAAAAAACACTACGTTAATGTAGTGCTCTCCGGATTTTAGCATATGTTCCAGAAGCCTATGAGCACAAGTAATGATCTTATATTCATCCGTCTGTCCGTCTGCCTGTCCATCTGTTCTGAAGAGTGGTGCAAAATCCTTCTACAAGTGTTCTCACCAGAGGATATTTAAAGTTCCTCCATATGACTAAACTCAAAATATTGCTGTAGTTACTGGTTTGCACACACTTACTGGTTCACCATGGTACCAAAAAGCTTGAAACTTCTCATTTCCTTTCAAACTGAAGGTGGCATTGTGGTAAATATCATACATCTTATTGTCCACAATCCCATGTGACTCTGGATACAGACCCTGTGAAAAATACATTAAGATATTTAATGTATTTATATGTAAATTTAATGTCATACCCAAGTAGAATAAGTTTTTTAAAACAGTAGATTTTGCTAATTTTTTATTCCAAGCAACATGCACATATGCTCCCTACTTACTGTTACGATGGTGTAATGATTGGGAAACGTTTTTGTAGGATAAGCAGGACGCATATATTTTGTAGAAGTTCCACATTTTCCTGAAAAGGCAATGTAAAAGGTTTTCCTCTATTTCTCCTAATAACTTCTTATATCCTTAAAACTGTAAATGGTCTTCTGGTTGCAAATACGTTTAGACAAGAATAAAAAGTTTTAAATGGGGATCCCTGGGACAGTGAAGTCTTTCCAGATTTACTTCTGTAAAACCACTCATAAGACATAAATTAATCAATAACACATACTTAGCTTCCTGATGGTTGGAAGCTGGTCTTCATAAACGTTCAAGTACTCTGCTCTGAAGCCATCCAGTGATATCAGAATTAGTGGTGGTTTGGAAAAACTGACAAAACAAAATGAACAACATCAATGCAATTTGCTGCTGTATATCTACAAGGAATAACAACATTCCAGACTAAAAACATTACACTGATTAATGGTTCGGTCTGTTTGAATAAGCCACTAAGGCGAATGAGTCAGGACTCATCACTGCCATGGACTGAGTCTTTCCTTTCTTTTAGTTGCTGCTTTGCAGTTGCTAAAAAAACCTTATCTGGGCTTTTGCTCATGTATTTTTCAAGAGAAGCTCAACATCTTTCTGACAATTACTGAGGACAAAACCAACTGAACATATATGCCATAAGGAATTCTGAACAAAGGAATCAAGAGAGAACCTCAAATCTCATTCAAATGACCCACTTAAACGACTTACACACTGAACTTAACCAGAGTGATTACATCAACCAAGGACTGATATACAGTCCCCTCCGAAAGTATTGGAACAGCAAGGTCAATTCTTTTGTTTTTGCTATACACTGAAGGCATTTCAGTTTGAGATCAAAAGATGAATATGAGACAACAAACGTGTTAAACAACTTAGAACATGGCACCTTTGGTGGCAGACAACCTAATTTTTAGGTGAGCAAAAGTATTGAAACAGATCGTCTTAAAGTAAATAACACTTAATATCTGGTTGCATGTCTCTTGCTTGCAATAACTGCATCAAGCCGGTGACCCGCTGACATCACCACACTGTTGCGTTCTTCTTCTGTGTTGCTTTTCCAGGTTTGTAGCGCAGCTTCTTTCAGTTGTTGTTAGTTTTGGGGGGTTTCTCCCTTCAGTCTCCTCTTCAGGAGGTGAAATGCTGCTCAGCTGGGTTAAGGTCTGGTCTTCTGATTCTTATTGCTTAACATGACACAACATCAGACAAGAGGATAAGTACCACAATGACCACACAAAAGTCAATAAACACCGACAACAGAACAGACAATAAACTATAGAATGCCTCTGTTGTGAAGTGACTGAGTAGACAGGTAGCAGAGTGAAGTGATGTGGAATGAAATGAAATGGTCATCATGTGGCTCTGTGGAGGAGGCTGAACCTCAACTTCTGAAAAGTAGCTGTTTTAATAAATCTGATAGATGCTTTGTAGCCGTCTTCCACTAGGGAGGTGAGAGGGATCCTTTCTGATGCTGCAGGCCATCTTTATCCACCTCATGCTGTAAATGTCCTCAATGGCAGGAAGTTCTAACTACACCACTGCAGTGCCTTCCTATCAGAGATGGAGCGGTTTCTGGACCAGGCACTGATGTTCCAGGTCAGGACGCTCACCATGACACACCTGTTGAAACAGTTGAGGATGGATGTGCGCATGCTGGCCCTCTTTAGTCTTCTTAAGAAGTAGAGGTGATGTGGATTCTTCACTAGATGAAGTGTTGAGGGACCATCTGAAGGTGTCTGTGATGCGGTGGTTGTGATGATGAACAGTGTCAGTACACAACACTGGGAAGTTTCAGTGTTCTGGGTGATGGAGATGATGTGGTGGATCCTGACAGTTTGTGGAATGTTGCTCAAGAAGTCCAGAATCCAGTTGCACATGTACAGTGGATAGTAAAAGTATACACACCCCTGATAAAATTACAGGCTTTTGTGAGGTAATGAAACCAAGATACATCGTGTCAGATCTTTTTCCAACAAAATTGAAGTGAAACACTAATAGAAATGTTTAAAGGAAATACTACAATCATTTTTAAACATCTAATTGCAACAATCAACATGTTGCCTTATTATTGTTATTATTATAATTACCATTATTATTAGCAGCAGCAGCAACAACAACAATGAAAAGTGTACACAAGCAGCAGTGGGGCCAGAAATTGAACAGTGGGTGGGCAAGAGAGAAATCACAAATGTCAGCAGTGACTCAGAAGAACTTAAATGATTGAAGAAAGTATCTAATGGGTTTAAAGGCTATCGCTCCCGAGGTCTGCTCTTTTCCCAGTCCAGTATGCCTGCTTGTGGCGTACATGTAGTGCTGTCATTACAAATGGCAGTTGTTTACTGTAGTGTGCACACGCGTGCACATTCATGCACACACACGCCTTATTGGCTTAGTGCTGTTTGCATTTTCACAGTTTTCTCAATTTGTGTGCTTTGTACAGTACCAGTCAAAAGTTTGGACACACCTTCTTCTATTCAATGGTTTTTCTTTATTTTTCCTGTTTTCAACATTGTATATTAATACTGAAGACATCAGTATTAGGTGAGACCCGTGGTATTGAGGGTGGGAAAGAGCACTGGTCATTCACTCCCCCCACCTACAATCCCTGCCGGACCCGAGACTCGAACCCACAACCTTCAGGTTCACCGTCCGACTCTCTATCCATTAGGCCACGACTGCCCCCAGTTTCAAAGTCCCTTCATTCCCCTGTTCAGCATCTATCTCCAGCTCATGTCACTAACTCTGCACTATTTCTCTAGGCCAGAGCCCAAAACTTAACAAACATGAACACAACAAAGGGCCTGCCACAGAATGCAGAGTCATGCATAACATTACATATCAGCTAAATCCAACACACATCTGAACACATCACACCTAATGGAAAATCACAACATGAAACACAACCGGCTGCAGAAAATAGGCCAATAAAATTAGTGATGTTTACACACCTGTGTTTTACAAGTGCTTTTGATACTAGAATTTCATTTGAAACAAAATACCAGTTATAGTTATCCAAAACGCTGCAGCCACACAGCCAGTCTATGTGAAATGAAATCACGCATTTTAAGCAGCTTTTCCAATCAATACA
Organism: Pangasianodon hypophthalmus; assembly: GCF_027358585.1. Classification (NCBI taxonomy): domain Eukaryota; kingdom Metazoa; phylum Chordata; class Actinopteri; order Siluriformes; family Pangasiidae; genus Pangasianodon; species Pangasianodon hypophthalmus. The sequence continues at coordinate 12,500,598 of NC_069739.1, forward strand.
GATGCAACATAATCATGCTACAGCAGGTCAGGAACTTGTGTAATGTGCAGACTCGCCATAAGACTTGCTGTAGTTGCATAAGCAGTCAGAGACCGTGTTAAAACAAATAGTTTTAACTAAGGTTAGGGTTAGGGTTTTATAATGGTCTGTTGAATTAATCTTTGGTGCAGTCACATTTACAATAAATAATACATTTAAAGTTTTTATTCAAGTGAGGATTTTAACAGAAGAAATATATATGACAGAATGTATGAGGGTGTTTTAGGGCCACTGTTTAAAAAATATTTCAAGAATAATGTCATAATATTTCAAGAAAAAGTCATAATACCGCTCCAGAATTGTATGAAAATATATGTTTCACCTGTCAGGAATTTTAACTTTAATCTCAAGGCAAATGAATAAGGCGTTAACATGCATCACATTTCCGATTAAAACAGGAATATTCCAGGGACGGGAATCGGAATTTGGGGAAACGGAATATTGTCTTAATATGAATCGGGCTGCGGCATTTACATGCATGACTCAATACTAATCAGAATATCACCAAATTCCAATTAATATCGTAATATTGATGTGCATGTAAACGTAGCCAATGAGATGCTGAAAACCCAGAACTTAAATAGTGGTGCTAGTCAAGGTATTACGACACACAGGTGGGAATGATTATGGCAGATCATGTGACGTGCAGGGGCTGATGGGTAGTGTAGTTCTGCGCCATTTGGCACTACCGTGACACCAATAAGACAATGAGCCAAAGCACAAGGCAAAAACTACAAAGGAATGGCTTTACAGAAGAAGGTTTGTGTTTTGGAATGGCGAGTCAAAGCCCAGAAATAAATCCAACTGAAAATCTGTGGAATGACCTGAAAATTGCAGGCCACCAACATTCTCCATCTAATTTAGCAAAGCTCCCAGAAAACAATATTCACCAGCAGAATGCAGTCCAGCTGCAGCCATGGCAGTGGTTTGCGTGGGCCTATTGGAACTAGGGGCTGTCAGAAATGGGCCATCAGTCTGAGGCTGAACCCCAGGACTAATCAACAAAGAAATGTTTTCATCTCAGTGAAAGGGCCATTGACCCTGACCTGCTGAAAATGACAGGCCTTTCTCATGAAAATATTATGCCTTGGAGTGGTTCCCCATCAGAGAGGCGGTCACCACGGACATCTTCCTCACCAGTCTGTGTGCAGTGTGGTGTCATGGGGGTCACATCAACCTGCAGAAATTGAGGGTGGCCTTCCTAACTTGACAGGTACTTCCTACCTCTAAGATTCAACCACATCCCAATCTGTTTGGGCGACAGAGATGTGGTCAGGAACATAAATCGACGGGGCAACACAAGGTCTAAAACCCTCTCTGCCTTACACAGAAACTCCTCAGCTGGACTTACTGATGGTCAGCCTCACTGCAAGCAAATTACCTCTGGGTCAGCAATGTGTGTGTGTGTTTGTGTGTGTGTGCGCGTGTGCGCGTGTTGGGGGTGGGGGGTGTACACATTGTCAAGGTCCATGTTGCACAGAAAGTCAGCATTCAAACCAGAGAGCTCTACCTGTGGCCCCAAAATGGCCAACAAGACCCTGGTTCCCGCGGTTACTCTCAGTAGTGGTTTCGATGCCCTTCTTCCTGCCCACGGCTGGTGAATGAACAATTCCAGAGTGACCTCAAGTGGAAACCCAGAGTTCACGCCTATGATTATTTCATTAAAATTTGTGAACCAGGTAATTAATCTTGCAGCATCCTACAGAGGTCAAACTGTAGAATGTTTTCTACTGTGATCAGTACGTGCCTTACAGAAGCCTTTGAACCACACGGCAGCTATTCATTCATCAGACCAGTTCTTCATTTGTCTCAGTAAATGACACAAGGAGCTTCCCCATCTAAGCAACATTTGGTCCACTATGTGACAGAGTTAGTCACCACACCTCCAAACTGTGACGTGCCATTTCATGAGGAGTGTCTCATCCACAAGGATACACTCCAGGAGATCTGTATTGCTCAGTGTAGCTCAGTGGTTAAGGCGTTGGATTAGTGATCGGAAGGTTGTGAGTTTGAGCAAGGCCCTTAACCCTCAGTTGTGTAAATGAGATAAATGTAAGCTGCTGTGGATAAGAGCATCTGCCAAATAAGATAAATGTAAATAAACGTGTACTTCTCCAGATTCTACAAGGTCAACATCACCCCTCCTATTGGTGTTAGCATGGCAATCATCACTGTCATCTTTACAGTTAGCCAGGTAGGCTTCAGGGTGGGGTATAAAGTATTTATAACAAATACTGGGTCACTATCAGTTCTTGTTGAAGATCTCAGTATGGTGTATACATGCACCACCCCAGGTATTTATCAGATGTTCAAATAAGTACAGTTACATACGCAGCATGAAATTACCTTAAATGCCCATTACAAATACTATTCCTGTAAAAGTAACAGTTAGGGCTTAGCTTCAAAGTGCACAACATTTCTACAAGCATGCACATGAAATATGATTACTGACTGTATATCATACCTTTCAGGGCACTGCGGTGTCTTGATATCATCACATTCGTCTTCTAGCCACGCCTTTTCTCCTGCACAAAATGGTCAATGCTATGAGCTAAGAAACCTAATGATTAGTCAGAGGTTTTTGTAAAAAGTGCCTTAAGAGCAAAAGGTCTGACATACACTCACTGTCCACTTTAATAGGAACACCTGTACACCTGCTCATTTATGCAGTTATCCAATCATTCAATCATGTGGCAGAATACATCAAACCTTGATATGGATGAGCTACAACAGGCAGAAGACCACATCAGGTTCCACTCCTGTCAGCCAAGAACAGGAATCTGAGGCTATCATGGGCACAGACTCACTGAAACTAGAGAGTTGAAGATTAGAAAACAAAATCACCTGGTCTTTTTTTCCAGTCTCCAGCTGTCCGGTGTGGGTGAGTCTGAGCCCAATATAGCCTCAGATTCCTGTTCTTGGCTGACAGGAGAGGAATCTGATGTGGTCTTCTGGCTGTTGTAGCTCATCTACCTCAGGTTTTTGATGTGTTGTGCATGCTGAGATGCTTTTCTGCTCACCACGGATGTAAAGAGTGATTATTTGAGTTACTACATCCTTCCTGGCAGCTCGAACCAATCTGGCCATTTTCCTCCGACTCTCTCTCATCAACAAGACGTTTCCAAGCCTGTCACTTACTCAGTGTTTTCTGTTTTTCGCACCATTGTGTAAACTCTAGAGACTGTTGTGTGTGAAAATTCCAGGAGATCAGCAGTTTCTGAAAAACTCAAACCAGCCCATCTGCTACCAACAACCATGTCACGGTTAAAGTCACAGAGATCACACTTTTTCTTCATTCTGATGTTTGATGTGAACATTAACTGAACCTTATAACCTTAACCTGTATCTGCATGATTTAATGCTCTGTGCTGCTGCCACATGATTGGCTGATTAGAGAACTGCATAAATGTGCAGGTGTACAGGTGTTCCTAATAAAGTGGATGGTGAGTGTACATTAGAAAGATGCCAGTCACGTTTTACGTACATTCTCCAAAGTGTACAATGTACAAACCAGACCACATTCAATCAAAACTTGGATACTATTGAATAATAACTGCCTGATGTGGCACTTTAAAAAAATAGACAGCATAATGGCACAGAAGCATGTCCACATGTCCACATGTCTACCCTCATCTAAAAACATCCAGGTTCTGAGAATGAGAAACTTGGAAAAGCCCCCAAGCCTACATGTACCTGCCCCTTACTCAGCAACTAACACTAGTTATTAATTAGCCAGGATCAGTCTGTCCTTTGTATCTACCATGTATGACTCTTGCTCTACACTTAGTGTCAGCAACTTTTACTGATGACTTTGTGTAATGTACAGTGTAAACTGTAGCCTGTCCAAAGTCCCCTTACATCCATGTTACTTCATCTCAGTCTGTGAAACCCCACAAAAGTACAAAAATAGGATTGGCCTGTTTGTTAAGCTGCCAATTTGACAAGTTCCCTAGGAGCTCCCTTCATAAGAGACTAATTGAAACCAGAATCACACGTTGAATCCCAAACATCAAAATATTGGTCATACATTGCACTACACGCAGTATGTTGAAAAACTGTTGAAAAAAAAGGAGCCATTTGAGACTCAGCCAGAGATAGACATTAATTTATAGTAGGTAGGGAGGTAACAGTAGAAGAGCTTTGACTGGAGCACATGGTAACTGCATGCATATAAGTAAAAATAGAGCTTGGGGGTATTTGAATAACTTCTTTACCTTTACACACTCTGTAGTAATTTGTACAGCAATCGCCTTTTTGATCACAATCTGCAGCACAAGAGCAAAGGCTGCTGGGTAACCTCTCCTCACCACAACGGAAGCTGGAGCATGTCCATAGTTGACCGGGAAAGGGAAAATGCCAAATCATTGGGAAAAGTATTTTAATCATAATTTTAATCATTATAATCTATCATCATCAAACCAATGCAATAAAGATCATGTTCAAATTTACATTCAAATATCTGTGATATGTATAAATATCTCAGCATAAACACCTTTTCTTTCTGAGAGCAAGAGGAATAGGAGAATAAGTTTCCAGAAAAAGTGGGTAAATATAATCAGCAGAATCAACATGACTGTGATTTGCGTCTAGCAGTCATAAGAGTTCCTTAAAGGACGGCTAAGTGCTTCACTACTTCAACCAGAGACACAGTATTTCCTCACAGTAAACTTCATCCTCACAATCAATCTGTACGGCCTTTCTTACGCAAAGAAATATCACTCATATTTCCTGTAAACTAAATAAACTAGGGGAAATCCATCCTAAAGACTTTAATCTTTATAATTAATGTGATCTTAACTGCTGCCATTTTTTAATTTCACTCTCCTTTCATTAACATGTCGATCCTGTCCTCGTCTGGCAGAGGATGTTTTTTTTTTTGGTTTTTTTGAAGCTGAACTGCTTTGAAACAAAGCTTCATTATCTCACTGAAATGTCTCTCAGGTCTCAATTATAAGGTGTGTATTCTGGTTTATCTTTATTTAGGACAAATAAAGTTTTAATACTGTTTCCTGTATATCTTACTGTTTTTCTAGTAATAAAATTGCGTATTAAAATCATGCACTAGTTATTTGGCCAAAGATAAATAAATGGAGTGTTGACATTGTGACCTGTGAGCAAATGACTGAAAAGAATAAAAGCCGTTGCCAGCCCTGAAAACTCGAGGTTTTTTGCAGAGAGGCAGTGTGAAAGTGTGAAAGTGTTTAGTGACAGGAATGTACATAATATGGAGAATGGAAAAACAGAGACCTAGATGTCAGGCATGGGAGCATCTCCATCTTGATAGCCCAACTAAGATCACATGCATGACATCTTTCTTGCATAAAGCCAACATTTTTCTTATCCCAACAAGACGTCTTCAATGCTTTTACACCCGCGTTCCAAACATCCTCAGGGTTTGACTAAATACAAGTGTAAATATTATCAGAACATGTAAATATTATCAGGACATCTGCTGTAACTTGGCTGTTCTGCAATGTTTCCAAGGTTTTGAAGTCTGTATAGTTAATTAATTCTAATTGTCACGTGTAATGTGTTTAGGCAGGTAAGAGGAACTGGATGGAACGTTGGTGAACATGACTGTTAATGATGCACAACCATTCTCCATGGCTGAGGATCAGCGGTTCAGGGCTTTTTTTTAAGAAACCTGACTCCACTTACATTCCTGCTTATCAGAAAGTACCTGAAGCCCATGGAAGGCGTGTTGAGACATTCTCACATTGCACAAGTGTATTTTATATATACACATACATATATATGTACTTATTTTAATATTTTTAAATATACTCATATTATTTTGGAAATTATTTTCCCCATGCTCTTTTTAGCCCTACAAGTTCAAAAAACTCATTTGTCTATAAAGGTAAAATGTCTATAAAGGTATGTTCGAAATAAAACAAAACTGTAAAATATATTTGATGTGTTATTTTAGATCATTAGTAGCCATGCACTAATCAGTAGCAGTTTAAGCATTAATCAGTAACTGTTGTCGCTGTTCAGTCCTCAGTACTTCGTTAAAAGGAGGGAAATTTATGTAATTGGACTGTCATTAAATTTAATTGAATATTCTTGCATTAGTGAGAAAATTAGAGCAATAAACTAAAATAAAATGTGCTAATGATGTAAGTGTTGATTAGCAAGCTGAAAATCTGAGGCTGTAACCATGGGGGGTGAATATTAATGCAATCTTATACATATTTTATTTGTAAATCATTTTGTTTAGTACAAACAAGAGTCTATGTATCTGATTGCTCTGTAAAGCAACCTTGAGTTTGTGACAAGCGCTATACAAACATATTATTATTATTATTATTATTATTATTATTATTGTTATTATTATTATTATAATACAAAACATGACCATATTACTCATATCCTTAACTCACTCCACTGCCTTCCATTCAAGTACAGAATTGATTTTAAAGTACTTTTACTTATCTACAGTGCTTTCAATGCCATTACTCTCAAATACATTTCTGACCTGCTCACTGTTCATAAACCAAGCAAGAACTCTCAGCGTGATGGCTGCTGGTGTTTTTAGTCATTCCCAGAATTAAAACTGAAGTACGTAGGTGGGAGAGTTTTTTCCATCCTGGCCCTACTCTGTGGAATCTGGTAATCAAAAGCACACAACTGTGTGTCGATGGTGGAGTGGCTGGAGCTTTATTTTTTCCCAGGGCCTCCACATGTGTGTTAGCTTCTGGCTCTCCCTTTTAGTTATGCTGTCATAGCTAGTTTTGCCAGAGTCCCTGCCCTGTTACTCAGCACACAATATACATTGCCCTTAACCATTACAGGACAAAAACTTATCTAACAATCTCTCCCTCCCTCCCTCTCTCTCTCTCTCTCTCTCTCTCTCTCTCTCTCTCTCTCTTTCTGTCGAGCTACACATGCTACTCCTGAGATGCCAGTGATCCTGACCTCTTCTGCTCTCCGGACCTGCCTGATCCACCCTGATGCCCTACTTCTGGTTGGAGTTCTCATCGGTTGGAGGCCGCTTGCTGCTACTGGGGCCCCACATGGACGACCTGAAGATCATTGGGATTGCTGGAGATGGTGCCACTTGGCACTCAGGTCTCAGTGGACAGTGGATAGTTTCAACAAAACAGACTTCATGTGAAAACTGTTTTTAGCTTCATAGGCGAGCATCAGTGTTTTAAATCACAGGAAGCCAGTGGAGGGAGTGCAGCAATTTGCTCATTATAACAGCAAACACAGGGAATAAATCTGGAATGAGATGTTCAACAAGCACATATGGGTGTGATGGTCAGGGGTGCACATACTTTTTGGCCTTATAGTGTACATTACCTTACATTTAACCAATTTTATGTTTTACTCTTTTGCTTGTAATATTTTGTATTTTATTTCTGTAGAGCAGTTTGGGTGACATTTTATGTATGGAAAGTGCTATATAAAAAAGTTATTATTATTATTATTATTATTATTATTATTATTAATAGAGTTATATATAGAGCACCTCAGCACACTGCCTGTGATGGTGCAGATATTACCAATAAACGTATTAGCAACCATCAGAGGACTAAAGCTTTATACATAACCTCCTGAATCCACTTCAGGTCCTCCAGAATCAGTCATGAGGTCTTGAACCTGGCTATTATTATTAGGCAAAGAAACAGGAAAACTCCACTTGTGCTGAAGGAAAGCGTGCTGCCGGTCTAGACTGAAAGGAAGTAGAACTGTTTTATGACAATATTTATTGCTAAAGTAGTTAAATTAAAAATGGTAACCATCATTTTGCATCATAAGGATGTCGTTGGACTTCAGTGATGCACATGATTGGACTATTTTACAGTAACGAATACAGCACACGTTTTTATTATCGGCAGACTCCTGAATTATAACAAAACTATATTACAGCATTACAACATTAAAACTTTCTAACATAATAACTGTTGAAAAATTAAAAAAAAAAAAAAAAAAAAAAGAATTACAAAGCCAAAGTAAAAACCTAATTAAAAAGCGTGATCCTCTGCTACAGTCTACATTAGGCTTCTGCGATACAGATTTTCCCTCCGACTGCGATTTACCGATTTCAAATACAAATATCACAATAAACGATTTAATCATCAAGAACTGATTAAAACTGTCTAAAAAAGACACGAAAATGAGCATTTCCACTATTTCAGGTTTAAGGAAAGCACATAATAATAATAATAATAATAATAATAATAATAATAATCAGATGCCAGCAGTGTCAATCATGAAAACTCAGCTGGATGGTGGAAGTTTAGGTGAATTTTGTTTTCTATATAATCTGTGTACAGTTGTGTAATTCCTAAGGTTGTTCTGCTGCTGCTCAGAGTGTGTGAAGGTGTCTGAGTGCTGACCGGCGCGGGAGAGCCAAAGAAAAAAAAAACACCAGAGAATTTAGGCACATTCAGTGTAAGGCATATTCAATCTTTTTTCAGTCGAAGCCTTTGTCCTTTTTTTCCTTTTGACTGAAAGCCGAAAGTGCAGTTTTTTTTTTCACTTCATTCGATACTTCTGTATTGTTAGCTAAGATGAACACAGATATGATGGATGATAGGTTTAACTTCAGATTAAGGAACTCAAAACCATTTACCGTGACAAAAAGCATGTCGAGAGCATGTGAGGTGGGGAAAAGGGGGCGGGGCTTTCTGCGTAAATCATTCCAGATTAATGTGTCGATTGGCTCGTGTCGATCTCCTCGGATAAACAGACTGCTTTTCTGGTGTATTTTAGAGCAATAACTCATAGACAATATTCTGATTCCCCAAATTCTGATTCCTGTTCCTGGAATATGCCTGTGTAAATGTGTTTAAATGTGTAAATGTGTCGGAAATGTGTTGCATGTAAACACCTTTTTCAGAAAATCCACTGAAAGGAGATATATGCGCAGCTCAGTCCGCAAGGAATTGTGGGTGATAACAGATGCGTAGCTTAACAGGCGCTTACCCGACCCTTTCCATGTCGAGGTGGTGTTTTGATGGAGAGAAGAGTCCTAATTGAATTAGTGTGAAAAGTAGTAATAAAACTAATCTCCCGGGAAATAACAGCGGGAAAGGAAAAGTGCACGTGTCAATCGGCAAACTTACAACAACCAAACCATGTACACAGGAACATTCCGATGCCTGTACGCATATAAACATCGTATTTGGAATACAGATCTTAAACGGGATTTGATGTGCATGTAGACGTAGCTAAAGAGCCGCCCAGAAAATCAACGCAAGCCCCTGCGTAAGTCGAGTCTGAATACGAAGAACCTTCCCTGCTTAGATACTGCTGTAACTTTTGAACGTAAATCACTGACTCGAGCTGTCAGCTCTGAACAGAAACCAGATGTGCAACTCACTGGGCTGAACACACACTTCTTCATAGTCGACACAGCAGGTGCCTTCTCGCACACACGCTGCGTCACAGTGACACGTGCAGAAATATTGAGTGCAAAAGCTATTTTATATAATTGTACAAAAGTAACATAAGTGTCTGTAATATCTATTCATTTGTAGATATTTCTAAATCTGAGCAACTGTACAATATAAAAAAAATAAATCTTTCCACTTTTATTATGGACATAAAGGAAATTATCGAACTACTTTCCTGCCCAAATAGTTACACAAAATATTAAAAAAATGAAAGTTACAATAGCTTAAATACTGAAACTTATTAAAAGGTGCATTCTGCCCTGCACCTCTATTACTGAAAGTCCTGTTCGTTTTATAAAAACCAAAAAAAAAAAAAAAATATCACATTCCGTCTTTTTGCATACAGCTGAACTGAATGCAGGGTTTTTCCTCTCAAATGTGCATCAGGCACCAGCACACACAAAGCAAGACAAATTCCAGTGTGACCACTAATTAGTAGTGCCTCCATTTTTACAATTCTTTTTATTTTTTTTTTTAGCAAATAAAGAGAGCACAGTCCTGACAAGCGTGAGCTTTGCAAATTTATAGTACAGTTTCTGCTAAAAAAAACAACTTAAAAGCTGCAGTTAAACTGATGTAGGTATAAAGAGCTCTACTTCCAGTCTGGTCATAACAGTAGATTCAGCTGTAAGACGGCTTTGTTAAAGAAAAAGTCGGCTTTGTTAAAGGACCACATGTTTTATGGATATAATTGTGAACATAGTTACAGTGAGCTGTAAGCACAGCAGATGAATGCCTTTTCAGCTTTTTCACACTGGCATTATTTAGCTGAACATCTCAAAATAGCAAATTAAAGGTGTGATAAAAGAGCTTCGAGAAAAATCTGGCTACGTTACATGCAGGTGATGTGAAAATCAAGCATTCGAGTAAGTTTACTCTAAATACAGATAACTTTTTAACTTTTGTGTAAAATGTGACGTATCTTTTGGGCGAAAGTTGCAGCCCGCTCTAAACAGCCCATAAGGAATAGACTAGTTAAAATACAAGCACACTATTATCAGTCCAGTTCATAGCCCTGTGCACTATGCTCAAGTTCGTTCGAGCTGTGTGTGTGTGTGTGTGTGTGTGTGTGTGTGTGTATGTGGGATTATTGACAGCACACTCCCACTACACAGTGTTTAAATCAGATGCAACTCAGATTTTACTGTGTTTTTTATTTCCCTTTCTTTTCATCTGAGTGGCTGTGTGATTGCTGAAAGCATGGGAAGCGTGATGACCTGCGCAAAATCTACACAAACACCACACGGCACTGAGAGTGTAGCTTTTACTGACCTATCTGACAGTTTAACTGGGATTTGCTGTCCGATGCTGTAAATGCTGTAATATACAGGATATGCTGTAAATATACTACACTTAATGTATATTTAGACCTTTGCTATTGGCTAGAACTTTAGAGTCTGGTTCTGAAGTAAGATCGTCCTCCTTCTGACAGATCTGGCAACCCAGCTCCATCACTGGAGACCCACAGAATCACCGACAGCGACTGACTAACCAACTCTAACTCTGACTATCTGTGATCAGATCACCTGCATAATAGCCTGAAAAATACGTGATTGCAAACTATTGTTGTTTTTTCAATATATTGAAAGATTTAATTTTCATATTAAGTGTAAAGTAGTAAATAAAAATTGCACCTTTTACATCATAGTGTGGCTTCAAGATGAATACGACTGCTAGGATTACAGCCAGTAGTGTGACCAGAATAACCTGTAGAGACAAATATACAAACAATTAACAACAAACAACAACAATTAGGGCTGCACGACACATCCGAATTATCAAAATATCACAAATGTACTGTAAATATCGGGACATGCATGTCGCAAGGGTCTGCGATAACACTATATATATATGTGTGTGTGTGTGTGTGTGTGTGTGTGTGTGTGTGTGTGTGTGTATACAGTCATGTGAAAAAATTATGACACCCCATTAAATATTCAGTTCTTTATTAAGAAATGTCAACATGTCAATTTCTGATCTTGTTGTAATTTGTACCTGTAGATGAAAGTGATGTAATTGCATGTAAACAACAAAAAATCATTTTTCACTTGTTTTCACTTATTAAACAAAAGAAATCAACAAAAATGAGTATTTTAACTGAGGACCCTACGCCCTAATAGCTAGTGTTTTTGGCTGAAATAACCTCACTGAGGCGTTTCTTCTAGCCAGCTACCAGTTTCTGACATCGACTGGGAGAACGTTTCCCCACTCCTCAGTGCAGAGTTCTTTCAGCTGTGTGATGGTTGAGGGGTTTCCTGCACAGTCTGTTTCATATCACTCCACAGGATCTCAACAGGATTTAGATTTGGGCTTTGACTTGGCCCTTCCAGAACTCTCCATTTTTTACTTCTCAGTCAGTCCTTGGTGGATTTACTCGTATGTTTTGGATCACTGTGATGTTGTAAGGTCCAGTTCTGCTTCAGCTTCAGTTTTTTGACAGATGGTCTCACATGTTCCTCAAGCACCTTCTGATACAATGTAGAATCCATAGTGGATTCTCTGATAGTGATCTGGCCAGATCCTGCTGCAGCAAAGCTTCCCCAAACCATAACACTTCCACCTCCATGTTTCACAGCTGGTATGAGGTTCTTTTGCTGAAATGCTGTATTTGGTTTATGCCAAACACGCCCTCTGTTATAGCGTCTGAATAATTCAGTTTTAGACTCATCTGTCCAAAGCACATTATTCCAGAGGTCTTGGCCTTTGTCTATGTTCTTTAGCAAACTTCAGTCTTGCCCTCATGTTTTGCTTAGACAGCAAAGGTTTCCTCCTTGCACACCTCCCATGATAATTAAAGTTGTGCAGTCTCTTTCTGACTGTAGATTCATGCACTTTGACATCAGCAGTAGCAGGAGCTTGCTGTAGGTCCCGTGATGATATTTTAGGGTTCTTGGAGATTTCTTTAAGCATCTTGTGTTCTGCTCTTGGGGTGAATTTGATTGGACGGCTGACCTGGCCATGATGGCAGGTGTTTTAAATGTTCTCCACTTGTAAATGATTTTCCGGACAGAGGAACGGCTGATTACAAATTCTTTTGAGATCTTTTTCTATCCCTTACCAGACTCTAAAGCATCAACAATCTTCTTTCTGAAGGCCTCAGAGAGCTCTTTGGAACTCACCATGGTGATACCTCTCACTTCAGCAATTAAGAGCAAACTAAGTGTCTGAGGTGTAAATAAGGCAAAGCTCCTTCAAAATGCTCTGTAACGATGTTCTAATCATTTGCACCTGATGTGATACACCTGTAGGTAATTTTAGCCATTTTAAGTACAAATAAATGTGGGCGTGTCCTTACTTCTTCCTCACAAGAAATTGGATTTTTTTTTTATTACTTTTTACAGATCATTTTAAAAAGACTTTTCTTTGGTTTTATTTGTTTAGTCATATTACTTGAATCTCCAAATATTGTTAAAATGAAGATCAAATGTCCATATGTTTAACTATGTTAAAAAAAAACACACGCTTTCATGGGGTGTCCTAATTTTTTCAAATGACTAATATATATATATATATATATATATATATATATATATATATATACATATATATATATATATATATATATATATAATTTAAATTGATTGTACACACTTACTGGATTATTGCATTGCATATCGCATTATTTAACAAGTTATCACATATCGCATTTTTCTTCAACATCGTGCAGCCCTAACAACAAAATGAAAGCGATTATAATAAGAATAATAATAAGTAATTTTTTGTGCTGCTCTGTGTACTGCGTTTTAGTTTTTGAGAAAGTTTTCCATATATTTTGTATAATACTTAAACCTTTTTTTTGTTCTACATTTTTTGTTTTCTCTAAAACACTGGTTTCAAAATTACATGCCCCTGCACTGGAGAGAAGGAGAGCACTAAATCACTTCCTCTAATGTCTAACAAGCTTAGAGACACTTAAAGAGATTTCGGTCCACTTGCGTCCAACTCATCTGTACTTCAGGCTTCTCCTAAACATTCATCAAAAATTTAACAAAGATTGAATGAATATAAATGAGTGCAGCTGCAGCAGTAAGTTTAGCCAGTCGGGCGACGGCTTCACGAAGGGGAACCATGTTTTGGACTTTGCCACCAGCAGCAAGCTGAGAGATGTGCGAGACTGTAGGAGGACACTGGCTCGATGTTTGTTTGGTTCAAACCAAGCAATTACAAAATGAAGGGGAGGAATGTGGAGAGATTTGGTGGATTGATTCCTACTGTCAGGCAATAACTGTAGTAACTACTGATTAATACTGTCCAGAGTCAGGAAGTGGTTTAAGAAATCATCACAGAGCCCACACACTCGGGCTATGAACTCTTTGAACTCCTCCCATCCAGCAGGCACTACAGAGCACTTCACACCAAAACAATTGGCACAAGACCAGGTTTTTCCCCACAGATCATCTCTCTCATGAACAGTTAATTCAGATAATAAGTTCTTTTACAATGGTTGAGAAATTGTGCAATATACTACTTTTACTTTATATATATATATATATATATATATATATATATACATTATATATTATATTATATATCATACATGTACTGGAAGCACTGGAAACAAATTACTCGCGTACGTGTGTGTGTGTGTGTGTGTGTGTGTGTGTGTGATTCTGATTTCTTTCGGTGTCGCCACTTTTGCCAGCTTTCACATTTGGAAAAAAGTATAACAAAAATAAAAGAATTTTACACTGAAATATTGCCCGCACATTTAGAGGTCTGATATGAATAACACAGGGCCTGAAGAATCTCCTGGGTGCCACTGAAATTCGACTCAGTCTGAACCAGCGACCTTTAGGTCAACTCTAATGGTCATCATGACCTCAGCTGAAGTGAGTTTTGGGTGTTAAATCTCATGGTATTTACACATGCTGACATGAACATGCTGACATTCCACAGAAACGAACTCCTCGCCTTTCAGTCAGCGCTTATCAACATAACTTTAATCATTAACATAACTTTAACGCAAATTTAGAATTACACTTGAGCTGCTGCAAATGTGCCAAAACGTTATTTGTTAAACTCAGGAACATTCAGCTTATCTTGTTCCAGACAGAAAGAAGTGGTGAGAATGTCCAAAAGCTGAGAATAATCATGGGAAATGAGAAGCAATCAATGTGAGTTTCTTTAGGCTGTAATTCATGTACAGTCCCAGCTGAAAGGATTGGAACACAAGGTCAGTTCTTTTGTTTTTGCTATACGCTGAAGGCATTTAGGTTTGAGATCAAAAGATGAATATGAGACGATCAGAATTTCAGCTTTCATTTCCTCATATTTACATCTAGACACGTTAAACAACTTAGAACATGGCACCTTTAGTGGCAGATCACCCAATTTTTAGGTGAGCAAAAGTATTGGACAGAAAGTCTTAAATGAAAGTAAATAACACTTAATGTTTGAGGCATATTCCTCCTTACAATAACTGCATCGAGCCGGTGACCCCCCGACATCACCAACCTGCTGCACTCTGTTTTTGTGATTTTGCTTTTCCAGGTGCAGCTTCTTTCAGTTGTTGTTTGTTTTGGGGGGTTTCTCCCTTCAGTCTCCTCTTCTTCGTCTTCAGTGTAAAGCAAAAACAAAAGAACTGACCTTGCCATTCCAATACATGAGACTGTACATGAGCAAGCTTTCCTGTCAGCTTGAACCAGTCGGGGAATTCTCAGTCTGTTTCCAGCTTCTCTGTGTAACATAATCGAATTAATGCGTCAATTCTATGTTTAATAAACTAATATATCCCAGTTAGAAGTGTATATACATCATTCTTCAGAGACATTCTACTGTTCGGACAATAGTTTTCTTTTCTGTGTGTGTGTGTGTGTGTGTGTGTGTGTCACAACGTGGAGGTTTTGTGGAAGACACAAATAGACTATATTGCGCAGCATGGCATGCCGTCTGTGTTATTTTAGGTTACTCAGCTCAGTTACACACTAGGCTTTTCTCTGAGAACAACTGCACCTAGAAAAGTGGTTTCTGTAGCATGAAGCAGAACGATTGCGTTTATATTCTACGGTTATTGTACTAACGTATCTGCTTCACAGTCTCATTCACACAAGCTTGGTCCATACCACATTCTTTCACACTGGACAACAAGCTGTTGTCAAGAACACTTTCTCCCTGGTTTTGTCAGTTAAAGGCAAACAACAGGTCTGAAACCTGTAGAATAAAAAAGGTCTACCGAAACAGACACATGACTGATATAACAGCACATTTCGTTCAACTGGAATATTTTTAGGGGAAACCAGGTCTCAGGGCTTCTCATGTTCTCAGTGTAACAGACTGTTAGACGTAACGACGACAGTAAAATGCATCACTGCAGTGCTTTAAAAAACTCAGACCCTCAGGCTCGGCTTAAATCCACTCATTGTGTTCTCAGTGGAAAAGACTGCTCTGTGGGTTCTGCACATACGAGTTAAAAACACACACACATTACTGTAGCACTTTACATGTACGCCAGTTGGAACACTCCGGGGAACCCGCTTTCCAGGGGTGTGTATAATATGCTTTTCACCATGTTCTTTTTATAAAAACATTTAAAATTAGGCATCCCTAATTAACGTGTAAATATAATTATGTCATTTTGGTGGAAAGCTCCACCCACTAACCCACACAATTAAGTGGCAGCAGCTCAGATTTCTTGTTATTTGGGGAAAACATTGGACCTGGCAACGCTGCCACGCCATCATCAGATGAATCCACACGGGGTAGAAAGACGGATCACAGCCCCCAAGACCCCTAATGTTCTTCCACTCACACCCTGCAAAAACATATTCCTACCACAGAGGTCTCCAAAGCCGCAAGGGTACATGCTTTCGTTTGAACTGTGAAGATATTTTAAATCTACTATAAATACAGAGTCTAAGGAGATCCAGAGATAAACAATGAAAACACACACACGCACTCACTCACACACACACACACACACACACACACTCTCACTGGTCTGAATATCTTTCTTTCAGCAGTAGAAGCAAACATCTGGTAAGCACATGTTCTTTTTTTAAACCAGGTTCTAGTTTTGATGTTTTTTTTTTTTATCTAACTGTTAACTCGGCTTTAAAAATTCTCCAAAAACAGATCTGTAAACTAACAGGAGTGTAGAAGTATTTTTATATCTGAAACATGAAATATTGGATTATTTGGATGTGAACAGACTTGGTTTTAATGTGAACTTACCCCAGTGATGGTGATTTTGCTTCTGGTAGCTGAACACCTGGACTGCTGCAGTGGTCGTGCTGTTCCCAGCAGTGTGGCTCCCTGCCTGTCTGTCCTGTCCTCTCTCTCCTTCATCTCCATTCTCACTCAACACCAAACCTCCAGACTGAGAGACAAACCGCTTCCCTCCTCAGGCTCAACACTCAGCAGCTGGGCGAAGTCTGTTACTGCTGTTCCTGTTCGGAGCCCTGCATGTGGAGCTGAGCTGAGCCTGTGCTGGAGCAGTAGATGGAGCTGTGTGTGTGTGCGTGTGTGCGTGTGTGTGTGTGTGCGTGTGCGTGCGACGTCATGTCTGGACCCGGTACATGTGGAGAAACAATGACGCCGGAGCTCAACTCGGAACTCGGAACTTCCCACATTCCACATTTCTCACAAATCATCCGTCTGAAGTCGGAAATAAAATGAACTCTCACTGGAAGCTGGTTATAAAAACTGCAGTTAGAGTTGTTTAGTTTTTCCTTAATTTATTAATAAAGTGGATGTGATTCACTGGGAATGACATGAAGAAAATCCTGCACCCGGTATTTGGTGATTTCAAGTAGAAACAGAAACTGCTTAAGAAGAATTAAATCATGCTGTTATTTCTAGTTAATACTTTTCCACTGTGAGGGCCGCCATGTTGAAGTGACGTCACGGGAGCCCAAGAAGTTTCCAGCAGGAACGTTAGCTGGAGAGCCGCTCAAACACTCCTCTCCTGCGGGGAAACTCCAGCTCCCACTCGGCCAGGAACGCAGCACAAAGCTTTAAACCGTGCACAGGTTTAATGAATGAAATTATCTGTATTAAAAAAAAAAAACAAAAACAAAAACAAAAAAAACAGACAGTACTTTCAAAATAAAAGTCAAAAATCTAATGAGTGGAACTGAACCAATGTTACCAAAACCTCGAAGAGCTATCCGTTTTTAGATGTTCATATAATCCTTTACAGTAAATAAACCTCACAGTCCTCCACTTCCGTCTGCTACAGATCAACTTCACACTCCAATCACAAGCTAGAGCAGGTCAGCAGGAGTGCAGGGACCCTGGCTATCAGCTCTTCACCCTCACTGCCCTGCCCTCCCCCGGGGTGAAAAGGGGTAAATCATGGCTGACCCCAAACATCCCAGCCACTTTCTCTTCCAGTGTTTAACCCAGAAGAAGAGCCCTGAGATCCTGCACCAGGCAAAACCTGCAAAGGTTCTTCTTTCGGGCCTCCAAAATGGCGTTGTGTTTTAAAAAATAAAACCTTTGTATGAACCTTTAAATGAAGTGGAGTGTAAGGTCTAACACAGCTGCCTTGTGGCTTCCGTGCATGCTGCTCTGGTTCTTGACCCTGTTTTGTGTATTCTGCTTCTTGATCGCTTGACTTTTGCCTGTTCTTTGAGCACATTTTTGTCTCTTGCTTTTGGATTGTTTGCAATAAAGCACATCCTGCAGCTGTAGCCGTCTCTACTGTGCAGTATACAGCTAAAATAATATTTGTGTCAATGTCCAAATATTTGAGAAGAATGTTCATCACATCCACTACGGACAGTTCTCCGCCAAGCCACTAGAGGGCACCCTCCCAAGTATTTTTGAACTTCTTCCTCTGTTTTCCCACTCATTTCCTGTATTTGAGTTTGTTATTTACAGCGTGTGAAGAGGTTTTTGGGTGAGAGTTTGGTTGGTTGGCTTCCTTTTGGCATTGGTTCCCTGTCGAGGTAGCGGGTACAAACAACTGTATTGTGAACGTAACAATCATGACCTTTGGGAGTGAGGATGAAGATGGGGATAATGGAGGTATGGAGTGCCAGAAAGAAAGAAAAAGAAAAGTGGAAATAGTTGTAATTTAAGCAGCTCAGAGGCAGAGTCTGATGAAACGGTCAAGAGAGCTGGAGTAAATCAAAGTCTGAGCTCTGAAATCTAAATCAATAATTGTGGAAGTTATAATTGTGTTTGCTGAGAACTTCCACCTTATATCAGTGGCTAAAGCTCTAGAAAAGGATGTAGGCAAAATGAAGTTTGCAAAGTATTTGAATGACAAGTGCATACTTGTACACAGTGAGTAGAGAACAACAAAACAGTCTACTGAAAATGAATACGCTGGATGGCAAAAAGGTAAAAACTCATGTATCTGGATCAGCTGCTACACAAGCGGGAGTCATCTGGAGTCTCACTATGTGTATCGATGGAGGAGATTAAAACAGAACTGAAAGGAGGAAAAGTACTTGAAACATATTACTACTAAAAGAAATGGAAAAAAATCAGATATGTAACCATCAACTTTGGCCAAGAGCTCAAAAGGAAAGTTATTCTAGGCCTCTTCAGCTATCCAGTAAGAAAGCACACTCCTCCAACATTAACATGCTTTAAATGTCCAAGAATCGGTCAAACTCCCAACAAGTGCAAAGGCAACGAAAGATGTGTAAGATGTGGAGGTAGTCATGCATTTGGAAAGTGTGGGAAAGATGCACCGATTAAATGTTGCAATCATGGAGCAGATCACAAGTGGGTTAACAATGAACAGGCAGCAAAGGAAAACAGCACTGAAAAGAATAACACAGGAAACAGTGAAGATCCTCCTATTAGTGTACACAGAGAGAATCATCAGTAGAGAGCTCCTACAACTGCAGAATAAAGGAAGGAACCATGTTAGTGGATAAAGTAAATTTTGTTGCATTCATATGTAAGATGGTCTACAGTGGACTAGAACAAAATGACAGGAACGAGAGAATCGAAACAATAGTAGAAGCAGCAAAAGAGTACAGTGGGATCTCAAGTACTATTAAAAAAGAGGATTGCTCAATGAAAACCAGAGCGGCTTTAGGAGAGGAAGATCCACTGCTCTTATTAAAGTAAGTAATGAAATTGAAAAGACCCCTTTTTTGATATCTGAAAAAAGAAAAAGAAACTAGGTAATGGGCAGGGCTTAACACTATATAGGAAAGAGTTAGAGTATTCAAATATCATGCCTTATGGTTTGATGAAAAATATACATGGAAGAATCATAATGAAAATATTGAGACCAACCGTAAAAAGGTTTTGAATTTAATGAGGTGTGTGGTTGGAGTTGAATGATGAGAAGCACTTTGGATTATGGTTGCATGGTTTATGAAGCAGCAGCAAAAACTCATCTAGAAAAACTTGACAGGATACAATACAGAGCATTAAGGCTTAGTTTGGGAGCAGTCAAACCCACGCCCATTAATGCACTGCTCACTGAATCTGAGGAGTTTTCACTAGCATATTGGATAAGAATTCAGGGAGGAGGAAATGGAAATTTAGCATCAGCTGTTCTTTTGGGAGAACTGTTGGGAGTACACAAATTTTTCTGGTAAAGGTTTTGGATGGGACATTAACAAGAAAGTGAAACAGTACAAATTAGATACTATACAACATAGTCCAGCAGTTATCACAAGCAGCCTTTTCCCATGGATATTTCCACAACCGGAAGTAAACCTTCAAATATTAAAAATAAGGAGAGAGTGGATGGAGAGGAACTATAACACTGGGTACTTGGTTCAAGAATATTTGAAGAAGAGCTACTATAATTATATAAATATTCTCTACAGACGGATCCAAACGCTCAAATAACGAGCATGTAGGTGTGAGTATATACACTCCAGAATTTGATAAAGGAATTGCTAAGAGAATTTCAAGCAGGTTATCAGTACACACAGCTGAACTGTCAGCGATGATCATCAGTCTTCAGTGGTTCGAGGAGGAAACCACTCAAAGGAGTGATATGTTCAGATTCTGCAGCTGCAATACAAAGTACAAACAAAAGTCTTAAATTCTTTAGAAATTTCATCAGTGGTGTTTACAGAGGGCACATAATGAAAATCCTGAGGCATTTCATCTCTTTATATCTGGTCCTGGAGCTGTGGGAATTTCTGTGCTGATTAAAGCAATATACTGTATGAGGCATGCTGCATCTTGTCTCACTTATCAGAAAATCTTGATGAGTCGCGTGTTAGTAAAAGCCCCAGCTGGTGTCACTGCTTAGTGTCAATGCTGCAACTACACAGAACTGCTTCTCCACTGGCACAGACGTAAATCTGCCTTATCAGCCACTTGGGGAAGAGGAAGGACATTCACTGAGAGCTTAACTGGGAAACCTACAGGTAATTATTCATGTTTATGGCAGATTGAGACAGATTAGACAAACAAGAGACTATTCTGTTGTTGGAAAGGTTTCTCTAATTGCCTTTGGAGATTTCTCTGTATCCTGAGCCAGCAAGTGTAAACCTGTAGCACAGTCATATTTCCTCTGGCTGAGCTCACAGACGTCATCAGACAAAAAGGCCTACCAATCCTTTGTAGTTTTTCCCCTGTGCTTTAGCTCATTGTCCTGTTGGACTATATATTTGTGCCCTATATTTTCACAGAGAAAAAAAAATATATACACAAAATTACACAAATATAAATATATTAAAAAGAACAAACATTTACTAATAAATAAATAACTATTAACAATTACACCTCAAAATTACTTTATATGCAACATAGAAAACAAAAAAGGCAACAATTAACTTTGCTTCTGTAATAAAACACTAAATATAACTGTAAAAAACAAGCTAACAAATATTAGCAGATGTTACTAAATAAAAAGGCAGTTATATTCCAGATGAAAAGCTCAGAGTAGGACAAAGATCTAAATATACATCTGCTTATTTCCCTGTCCTCTTCTGTGCACATCCTCGTGGTTCTGATGCCTCGTTGGTTGTTTCATCCTCTTCATACAACAGCAGGATGCAGGAAGTCATCACCATGTTCAGGCCTTGGTTCCTCAACACCGTCCTCATTTCCACACGGTGTCTTCACTTCAGTGGATGTCGCTGTACCTTGGATGGTTCTTCATTAGTGGTACACACTTCCTTGTTTGGTCCAAACACGTTCAAGGAAATTACTCTTCCTCCATGGCACACAAGTTCTGCTTGATCGTACTGCACCAGCTGTATATCATCATCATCATCAGTGTCGCACACTGTGCTGCCGTCGAACCGGTACAGATCTTCTTCTTTAGATTGGGGTGTGATCATCAACAGGGGTGTTATAACAAGTTTTTGGACCATTTAGTTCAACCTACTCAAATTTATGAAAATTTGAATAATACAAAAAACATATTTTTGCAAAATAGTCCTAGGAATTCAGTTTCACTAATTGATTTAGTGTTGGAGAGCAGGTTCCAGCATTATTGCCAATAGTGGGGAGGTTAAGGATCATCGACAGCAAGGAAATCTTCTCGGTCAGTAACAACGCCGAACGTGCCACTGTGTCAGAGACAAGGCGTCGCTCTGTAGAGCCTAGCTTATGTCCAAGTCTGTTGGCTATTTATAGATGTGTGAATGTGTGACGTTACATCACAGCTGTATGCAGCCTGAAATTACCCACAATCCATGCCAACAGTTAATGATTTACTGTTTCATTCAGGAAGAGAATTAAACAAACTGTAGACTGCAGATAGTTAACTGGAGACACACAGAAACAGGCAAATTAACCAGTCTATACAAATGAATAAACAAACTCATCAACAACACTGTTAGGCTTTAATGCTTTTCATGACCAAGTCGTCTGTAAGCAGTTATTATGGAGCTGTAATTTCATCTGTAGTATCAAGTGTGAGAATGTGATTTACACATTTATCTGTAATTCTCTACAGATCCACAGGGTGTCATGATTCCCGCTGTCTCTATAACAGGGGTTCCTGTCTGGGGCCAAATGATCATAAAATGCAGTGTGTGTGTGTGTGTGTGTGTGTGTGTGTATGTGTGTGTGTGTGTGTGTGTGTGTAATAATTCCACAGCTTCTGCCTGCTCGTCAACTCATGCACCACCCTGGTGTGGATTATTTTCCTATTACAACACAACACTTATATTCCTTTGGTTTTTAGTCACTTACTTTACACAAATATTTATTTCTTATTATTTCTTATTTTTAATTTAGTTATTAAATGCACAGTCTAAGGAGGAGTAGGCCAGGTTTTCATTTCACTGCATGTTATATACTGTATATAACTGTCTATCTGACAAATAAAATCTTGAATCTTGAAATGTATCTTATTGACATAATGAAATGATCAAATGTTACAGTACTCCTATATTATAATTTATATAGGAATTTAAAAAAAATGTATGGTGTTAAAAGTTAGGGTTGCAGGAAATGTATAATCTCCATTTTGGGTTGATTTTGGGAAGCCCTGCTCTAAAATGTCATGTTTGCCTCTCCGGGCCAAAGCTTCTGTAAATATACGCCCAGATTCTGACTATGTGCTGCTCCGTCATTACACAGGGCTCAACTTAAGCATTGTGCACGAACAGGGTTCTGACAACATGGTGGCCGATGCCCTGTCATGGTTTTATGTCTGTGATGATAAGGAAGTTAAATTTTAGTGAATCTTCTTGCCCGAGGTTCACGTCTGTGGATGTAAAGCACCGCCTGAAGGGGACATCAGCAGCCTAGTGCTCACTCGCTGTATTTTGTGATTTGTCATTCATTATTCATCATTGTTTATGTATTTTCAATATTCGCCTTTCTCCCTTCGATATTATTTGCCAATTTGTATATATTTCGTCTTGTATATATATTTTTTGGTATATCATCCAAGTCAGCACGGGCTCGGCTGAGATTTTGATTGCGTGTGGGTGTGTTGTATGTGTTTTTGGGTAGTTAGCGAATAAGGGAAGCAGTTCGTCATTTGGTTATTTTCGTTATTTGGTGAAAAGTTAGCTTCACCTGTAGAGTTAGTTGGGAATTTGTTTAATATTTTTTGCTGCAAAATATCTGTGACTCTGTGCATATCCATTTTTTCAATCAATTCATCTCATAAACAAGAAATTCTTGCCATTCCACATTTTCCCATCACACTTTTTCTGTCATTGTCCTCAACCCTTGACTGGAGCGTAGTACAGTATTTAGTTCTATACACAGTACAGTCTGAATGTTGATGTCATAAATATGTATGAAACTGTAAATTCTGTTATGTAATATGTAATGTTAAATATGTTATATAGTTTGTAATTGCTGCAATTCTGTTCTGTCGTTAAAAAAACAAAAAAACAAATTGGATAGTAATAATAGGCAATAAAACCACCGTGCCGTAATTAATCACGTTGACAGGAGTTAACTTAAGTGTAACTCGATTGTTAATGTATGTGTTTTTAAAATGAAAAACAAATAAGCTTTGAGATGACAGTTTATTTCAGACAGACAACTTGGCAGATTCCAGTACCTAATCAACTGAGAGGGATACGGTCCAGAGAAAATGCCAGAAATTCCACAACAGATGTCTAGATCTTTCAGCACTGTGGCTTAGAGGAAGACCCAGAAGGAGTTCTGCTCCCGGAGTGGCTCCATGATCCTCTTTCAGGAGAAGAACAGAAATAACTCTTGTTAATGGACCATGGAAGAGATGATGGAAGAGAACTAGTCGTTTTTTCTACAGAAGGCTTTGAGGTGCCACGGCCTTGAGAGTAAAGCAGGAGAAACAGTGTCCCTTTGCCACTGAGGACTGCATGTTTAGGTGTTAACCACTGAAATGTGTTCTCCTTAGACGTGGAAACCCCTACAAAGTGTAAGTTCAGTGTGCGTCACTGTGATGAAGGTTTAATTGTGGAGACCAAAATATACAAAAAAACAAAAAAAACCCAGTTTCCATTCTCTCAGGTTTCTTCCAGTACAGTGGGCTCTTCATCATCTGGAGGATGGCAGGGATGGATGGATCCTCAAGTAGACTTGAGAGTTCACTGGAATGAAGCCACCAATTCTTGGCTGGAGCAATGGAGCCTCTAATTCTTTCATTAATATTAGATGTGGAAAGACAAAACTTTAGTTCTGCACTCTGTGCAAACATTTTGTGCATTTCTGCCTTTTCCTAGCTGACTGGCATCATTCCATTCTTCTCACTGGACCCTAGCATGCAGGAGAGAGGGATGATCACTAAGCGCATAAGGAGGTGTAAGGAATATTCACTCTGAGGGTGATCCCGGGGACAAACACATCACCAGTTCTTCTCATAGCACTCTCTCTAATGCACTCACGTTCCCATCCTGGAGTAGCAGTCTCAGATGAGTGAGACCCTGACAACAGCAATGCAATATGTTCTATGCCAAATACAACTAAAATCCCTTACAACGCCAAATTCATAACAGGAAACAGCGTAAGAAGCCCTGCAGTCTGTGCTGATGTATGATTAGGCAAACAGACCTGAGCCACAACAGCAAGGTAAGAACCACCTGCCCGTCCAGCTTCCTATGGGAGAGGCAGAAGTTAAGACACAATCCTGATGAAAGAGAACACCGTCAGAGGGATGATGGATGCAATCAGCATTAAAGATGAAGGGTTGGTGACTGGAACTCTCCGAGCCTTGACTAAGACAAGGTGAGAGAGATAATGGCTTGTCAGGCGAAAAACTCAAAGCATGAACTAAACCAGTACAATAACTACGAAATCAGTACAATAACTAAACCAGTACAATAACTAAACCAGTACAATAACTACTACACCAGTACAATAACTAAACCAGTACAATAACTAAACAAGTACAATAACTACGAAACCAGTACAATAACTAAACCAGTACAATAACTACTAAACCAGTACAATAACTAAACCAGTACAATAACTAAACCAGTACAATAACTACTAAACCAGTACAATAACTAAACCAGTACAATAACTAAACCAGTACAGTAACTACCCCGGTACAGTGACTAAACCAGTACAATAACAACTAAACCAGTACAATAACTACTAAACCAGTACAATAACTAAACCAGTACAGTAAGTACCCCGGGACAGTAGGCGCAGTAAGAGAGCACAGCGCTGGTCAGTACACAGCTCTAGTGTGAAAGTGTCAGATATAACAGCAGTGCAGAAGAATAACAATATAATAAAATGCTGTGAATGTAAATATAATGTACAGTGACACAGTATTCAGCAGATAAACTAATATCATATATGCACATAGCAGTTAGAGAGTATAGCAATGACAGGAAATTAAATATAATGTTTTTATAAGTAAATACAGAAATGTGCAAACTAACTGGAGCTGTTGCGTTTCTGAAAGTTACTCATGGATTAACCTCAGTTCCCTTCAGACCTGGAGTTCCTGCTCTATTCCTCCCAACATTATCACACTCTGACAGGAATATAGACTTTCAGAATAATGAGAGAAATTAAGAAATGTGGAAGGATATCGACAGTTTTCTTCTTTTTTTCAGTGAGAGTGTAGTGATTACCCCATGCCTGGGAGTTAAATTACTATCTGACCTTTCCCTTAATTTCACAGCTTGGTTAATTCCCCTGCTGTCCTCCCTCTTATTTATTTCCTGTGACATTGTTTGCCTTACCCCATCCTCGGACCTCCAGCCCCTCTCCTCTGCACAGGGAAGCAGAGCTGTCTGAAGAACACTGCTGGACAGAGATCAGGCTTAAACTGCTCATTTCTTCATTTATAGCACGGAGAAAGACAGAACAGCCACCGAGGATTACATTCTCACAGGGTATACGGTTAAGCTGCTCCTATAAACTCCTTTTTAAAGCCACGCAGCTGAAATGCGACTGTTTGCACTTGTGCTAATGACCTTCTTCTCCACTCGAACCTGCACCGGGGGCATTAATAACTGCCCTAATGGCTGTGAGTGCACGGACTGGAGAGGTTATTATGCTTCGTGTACAGATATAGCTACCTTGCCCAGGTTTCCTGCAAACACTGAGACACTGTGAGTATGCTGATTAATTCAAGATTCAAGATCTAAACACTTTTTAATCACTTTTTTCCCCACGACATGCTCGATTTCACACAATAGTGCATCATATACAAGTTATATATCATGTACATGTGTAATTCTCACAAAAGACTGATTTTATTCAGATCTGATTTGAAAAGTCATATATTTGATGTCATTTGCTTTGGAACATGATATAAACAGCTGGCTCTGAAGTTATAGTCATTTATATTATGGACATTTATTTTTGATAATTTCAACATTTTATAGATTCATGCTTATAAAATCTCATTACCTCAAAATACATTACAGCAAAAATACATTTGACCAAAATGGTGAAGAAGATTGTTTATGTATTATGTACAGTATATGCATCCTGGAGCCTTGGCCATTCATTTGTGTCCTCTGTAGTGGACATTTGTTTTTTCTCCTTTTATTTATTTGAGTTATAAAATGGCCAAAATGGCTTCTATTGGAACAAACACACTTTATGGAAACAGGAAAAGTAAGTTATTGTTATTTTTGCTATAACAGTATTACATACTTCTTGTGTATTAACATAAATTGTGTAGTGACATCTTATACCAGTTTAATTGTTTGTTATATTTATTAATTGCCGGTTTATAAATGTCACTGAAATCCAGCCTGGGAAAGTTTTCAGCCTGGTTCTAGTTGATCAGACTGTTAGGCAGAGAAAATGGTTAGAAAGGCAAATATTTGGCACTAGCCTGAATCACTGACGCTGATCACAGCCATCACATGTTTTTCCTACGTCACACTTTATAAAACTTTATGAACGTCATAGTTCATGTACCATGAACAATCCTGTACATAAATTTAATCTGTAGGATCCCCAAATTATTAAACATATTCTCTCATCCCTATGTAAGCTACATACAATGGATATAAAAGTCTACACACCCCTGTTAAAGTTGTTGTGATGTAAAAAATGACACCAAAATAAATAATCTCAGATGTTTTTCCACCTTTAATGTGATATAGCAATTAGCAACATTCAAGTGAAATCAAATAGAAACGTTTTAGGAAAAAAAACGAAGACGTGTGCATACCCTTTTATAAGTAACCAATCACATTCAGACTCAGTGCCTCCTGATGATGACCACGCCCCACTGTCGGCCCACGTTCTCAGAACCTTGAGTGAAGTCCTGAATGGGCTTTTCCAGTTTTGTTCTAGTTCTAATTCTAGTGGGGCATTTGGGGTAGTTACTTAAAAAACCCTTGTTGTCATCGTCAGTTTAGCTTTTCACAGGTTGAACATTGCGTTATCACCACAAAACCTGAGCAGTACCTTCTGCTAGGGACTCTCCAGTCACATGTTTCTGAAGCATATCTCTTGTAAAATTATGTGTCCTGTTGTGGAGGTAGTACAGTATGAAAAACACAAAGACAACACAAGATTTTTTTTTTTATAATAACAAAGTGCTAATTTACTTTACGTAGTCCCTTTAATCAGATTTATGATAATTTGCGTAATATGATAAATATACTGTTGCAATCTAGTCAGAGAATTTTTACCTTATCTTCAAAAAAATTGATGTTAATTTACTCAGCAGAGCCTCCACTTCAATAATGATCAAAAACATGCTGAGATTTATAATATAATATGGCCACCACATGCCTGTCAGTTATTGAACAACGGAGCTAATGTTACTTAAACAGCTGAAGTTCGGGCGTGGTCATCCACAGGGGCAGGGTTAACTTCAAATACCTTTCCTCAGGAACCGTAAATCTGAATTGAATTTGTGAGGTGAAAGATGGCTTTGTTGTGGTAATCTGTGAGTGGATTTTTAACGGTTACTGGTCTACCTTAAAAACATCGCCACTTCACAGTGTTAGTGTTCTATGCAGCTTGGCAAGAACTAGCCAGTGGATGTGATAGGAAAGGGTTCCTGTCCCCCGGAGACTGGCAGCTGTATGTCATATCCTATCATTTTTACCTATTATTTTGTCAGATACTTAACAAGACTACTGCAAAGCGTGGATGAAAAGACAAGATGGAAATTTACAAGATTAATTAAATAGCTCTGTCATATCAGGTGGATCCAGCAAGTGGATAATGAATCTTGACCCACATTAAATTGCACTTGCAGTTTTTCAAATGTTATACCTGTATTTCTTATTCATTATTTTATTCATATTTTATTTATTTTTCCTTACAGACGTCTCTATGAAACAAGACTGAGCTCTATTCCTCAAGATGCATTTGTCGACATGGTGAACATCTCATTAATGTGGGTGAAGTAGTGATAGTATTGCTTAATGAATGTTAAACTGTCATATATAATCAAGGCTACATTATTTTCCCCCTAAAACATTCTGAAAATGTTACTAATGTGAATAATTATGCATTTCAGGCCCACATTTCAGGGTTGTCTTCAGTTTTGACTTTTGAGTTTTTACCTGAGACATAACTACAGACTTGAGCACTATTCAGAGAGTTGCGTGAGATTTGCACATGCGGTGTGGGGCAGAGTTTGTGTAGAAAAGAGTTTGTCTAAAACAGAGTTTGTGTAGAAAAGAGTTTGTCTAAAACAGAGTTTGTGTAAAAAAGAGTTTGTCTAAAACAGAGTTGTGTCTTAATTCAGTTCAATTTTATTTATATAGTGCTTTTAACAATGGACATTGTTATAAAGCAGCTTTACAGAAATCCGGATATAGACTTAAATCTATCTGTAATGAGCGAGGCAGAGGTGACAGTGGCAAAGAGCTGTTGTTGCTCCTAGATGTTTCTAGTTCACAATAATAGCACCTGCAGTTGCCCAGGGCAGAAGTTTCATGAACTGACTTGTATAAAAGGTCGCATCCTGTGACAATGCTACGTTCTAAGGTCACTGAGCTCTTCAGTAAGACCCACTCTACTGCCAGTGTGTGTCTGTGGAGATTTCATGGCTATGTGCTTGATTTCATGCACTTGTTAGCAGTGGGTGTAGCTGAAATAACTGAACTCTAATTCCCCCTTGGGATCAATAAAGTGTTATCTTAATAACCGTTCGTTAATAACCATTGACCATTCGTTCTTTCTCTGGTTTCAGTTATCTCTCAGTTGATGTCACATTAAGAAGTTTAGAGAAGCATTCATTTTTCAACCTGAAGAAGATTACACATATGTAAGTCTAAGATGACGTTTTTGACTAATTTTTGATGTAGTCATGTATGAAAGAAAAAGTGGAAGCATGATATATTTATTGTATACAATATATTTCATATTTGTTGATATGGAGCTATATATGTGTCATAAGATTAAACATTCCTGATGATTATATTAAATACTAATCAATTAGCCCCCGTCTCTTACTATCTCCAACGATTATGTCTTTCCAGGTTTTGATTATATAATGAATATGGTATATATATAACCCACCTGGTAAAGCAATGTGATTATAACAATCAGAGTCATATTGTGGAAAAGGATTATTAATGAGGAAAACCAGAAAAAAAAACTGAAACAGGCAAAATATTAATACCAAGTAGGTTCAAACTATGGCAAACAAAACACCAAAACAACAGTTCCAAACATACATGAGATACAGTGGTCAGTGCACTGTACAGGAATTGTTCTGACTGTAATGCGAGTAGCAGAGTTAACATTCAGAAGCAAATGATTAGTGATTAAATCATTAACTAGCAGTAACTATAGATTGTTGGCAGACAGGCCACCTTAAAAATTCACATAAAGCAGGTAGGCCAATAATATTAATATATAGAAACAGTAAAATATATATGATTAGGTTCATTTGTTGCTGTAATTGAAATAATAGAAGATATATAATGTAACTGAAATAATATAATAATATAAGCCCAACAATAGAGATTTGCAGAAGGTGTCTGAATTCCCAAAGAGGAGAACTCACAGAAGGTAGAGCAGTCAGGACAATTTCAGTGCTCAGTGTCAGAGGGAAGATAATCTTCAGTATCATGGTCCAACGTATAACTGAGAACCTCCAGAAGAATGAATACATTGACTGTGCAGAATGGTGGGATCCCAAACCTGCCAGGATGCCTTGAACAAACAGGAGTCATGATATTTACCAACACGGCATCCTTCCCAGGATGTTGTGGCCACTACTGGTCTACAGTTTCTCCATATCAACTGTGGAGGGCTTCAAGAAGAGGATTACTGATCACGTGTGCAAATGGCTGGGCCTGCCTTGAAGCCTGAGCAGCATCACTTGGTAGAGAACTACAATAAACTGACATCTTATCTGATCTCCACATGAGCGGTCTGCGTGAGGAGTTTACAGGGAGTCGAATGACCCACACGTCTCCCAGGCTGGCATAGAGGTGCAAACTGGGAGCAAATGGAAGGTGCAGGATGCAGTGGACCAGGCTGATTCATGGCTACGGCAGAGAGCTCTGGTGGGGAGAGTGACATTGCAGAGCTCAGTAGATTTACAACAACCCTCTACAACAGCGCCCAGGGCAAGGGCAGGCATCGACTGGTCCAAAAGGACATGAGAGCCAGGGTTGAGGAACTGCGTTCAAGCCAAATGGTGGGGATTCATCAACATTGTGCAAAGACAATATGGGAACAGGCATTAGATTGGAAGATCTCCTGGTCTGGGTTGTGGCAGGCCAAGTCTTTCTGCATGAAGTTCCTAATCTAGTCCCTCTATGATGTCCTACCAAGTCCATCCAACCTCTTCAGCTGGGGAAAGGTTGAATCACCAGAATGTTCTTTTGCCTCGGAAGAAAAACACTGGAGCACATTCTCAGCTGCTATCCCAAAACACTGGGTGAAGGTCGCTACTGTAGGCCGGGTGCTGAAAACAATTGCTGACACAATCTGCAGCACCAGAGACCAGTGCAAGCACCTCCAACCAGCAAGGCACTAACTACCTCATTAACTTTCAGATCGGAAAAGCCAATCATGCATTTGTCACATTAATCTTCTAAATAAAGTCCATGACTCCCTCAGGTGTTTTGTGTTGTGCTAGTCACTGATTATTCACCTGATCCTGATGGTCTTCATTTAGGAAGGAATTGAGTTCCTTGCATGCTCCTAGCAAACTTTGCAGAGGTTCCACTCTTTACACAAAAATACACAACATCACTGAATGGCATGCAGATATAACCATCGATAACCGTGATGGTGACCACTGGCTGTGATTTCTCATACAGCCAACACAACACTAGAGTGGCTCAGGAACAAGTCTCTGAATGTCCTTGATGCATGGCAATGGAGGGTAAAAGATAGCTTTAAAATATTGATTTTATAGCTACATATGTCCCGAGAACATTTGGAAAACCTTCAACTGCATGAAACTACCTCATTATTGTTGTGTTTTCCACTGCTGTATTTGGATCTTGGTATGTATTGCTTTGTGAATGAAACCTCTTGGTTGGGAAATATCAGACCTGTCTCCAATTTCTCACTGAAATGCACTCGTGTTGTTTTTGTCGGCCTCTCCAAAAGTGGAGTGTGCTGCTGGCAGAGATCAAATCAAATAAGCAAATAAAATCAACTGATGGGCCACTTATCACACAATGAAGAGGTTTCTGTGGTCCTTCTCCTTGTAAAACACTTCTCCTGTGTAAAACATTTGCATGTCTTACAGTAAATCCCCAAGCAAAGGATTTTCCAAATCAATATTTAGATGTGCCTTGTATATGATTTTACTTTACATTTTGTTTGTTTATTTGCTCATGACAGAAGACTTTAATGGATGCAGCAACAAGTTTTCTCAAGAGCTCTCAGTTCAAGGGAGAATTGTGAAAGTGCAGCAGCAACAGCTAACCAGTATTCATAATACTCTTGACCAGCTGACCATCCTCATGCAACACCTAAGATCTCCTGTCTCCAGCCAGCTAATCTGACCCATCATAGCTAGAGAAATTATAATTATCTGTTGTATATAATCTCTTATAATGTTCTCGATCAGAAGTTACCTCTGATCACAATAAAATAGCACAGCTCATGTCTCTGCTCACTGATATAGCACTTACTTGGGCTATTGTTGTCTGGAATAAAGGAGGTGTGATTACTCGTATGTCTTATGTTTGCTAGCCCTTTCTGGAATGTTTTGATCATCCACTCAAAGGAAAAAAATTTGGGGAGTGCTTCTTTACTATTACACATGGTAGCAGGTGCACTGCACAATATAGACTAGAACACTGATAGCCAGAAGCAGGTGGAATGAACCTGCACTCAAAGTGTTCACAGAACTAGCACTCGACTCAACAATCTGCTTCAGGAGAGGAGACTCTGATTTACTCTGATCAACCCTGGTTTGCCCAGAGAGACCCTGTCACTCTATCTGAATGAAGGAGGCACAAAGATTGCTTCTGCTGAAGTGTAGCCAAACACAGCATTGCACTGTGCCTGACAAACCCCTCAGGACCCAGGCCTTCTCAACCCGAACCATCATGTGGGCATTCAATCATGCACTCACACAGTGAGCCACTCACAATCTCTCACAGTTAAACCATTTCTCTTAAGAGTGATTCTGTATCCTTCAGATGTCCACTCTGTTGTTTCAGCCCTGCTCAACATAGGAGCCGCAGAGAACTTCATAGACCAAAACATGGCCAAGGAACTCCAATTAGAATTACAGACACTCAAAGCTGCCGTGCAAGCTGCACCTCTCCTGCGTCTGTAGGATTCTTGCCTGTGCAGAAAAAGGGGGAGGCCTAATGGGCTTAAATCATGTAAAAATTAAGTATCTCTGTCCCCTGTCACTGGGCCCCTCATCCCTCGCACAAAATACACAGAATCACCAGCATGTTTGCCAACTTGAGCACAGAAATATTTCTCATTTGCCTCCACAAGGGAAATGAGTGGAGTGCCTTTAGCACCTTTAGCCACTTTGAGTACTGTGTCATGCCCTATGGACTGGTAAAGATCCTCTGACCTCCAGGCATTCATTAATGATGGGTCATATTTTCATAATGGGAAAGTTTATGATTGCCTACGTAGATGATATCCTGGTGTATTCCCTGTCACAAGACACTTATGTACATCATGTCAAACCATGACTTTGGGAGAGTTAGCACTTTGTGAAAGGTTAAAAAAATGTGAGTTTCACATACCCCAGATTACCTTTGTTGGATAAGTGATCAGCAAAGAAGGGTTGTTTATGGATGAGTCAAGAGTCAGCACTGTTATTGAACGGTCGGTCCCTACGATCACCAAAGAACTCCAATACTTTCTTGGCCTTGCAAATTTGTACTGACACGTCATTGGCGTGCACTCACATATAATTCACTGAGTAAATGTAGTAAATGTAATGTCTTTTTCAGGTCTGCATGCTGCTCGGATGTTTTTGAGTTTAATGAAAAAATAAAATACAGTGTCTAAAGTTTTAAGTGTTAAGACTAATGATCCTATTGAAAAAAGGAAAAGACATGGCCACAAATATGAAAAAAGCTGCAGTATATGATGTATGATGTTGTTTCTTGCTTTTGCTTGGGTGAAAATCAACATCACAACATCACAATAAAAATCATACTTTGTTCTCTCTTTGTTCTCACACAGAGAAATAAGAAACACCAGAAGTCTGACGACTATCGATCATGAAGCTTTCAAGGATCTACCAAAGTTAAAATACTTGTGAGAAAGATTATCATCTTATAGTTACTACCAAATGTACAGTCAACCCATGGGTAGAGTGTTCCATTTCAATTCAATTTTATTTTAATTTATTTTCTATTTGTATAGCACTTTTACCATCAGCCACTGTCATAAAGGAGCTTTACAGAAATCCAGATGTAGATTTAGATCCCTAAGAGCAAGCCAGATGTGACAGTGGCTAGTGATATGTGACCTTCTACAAAGTGGAAAGGATGGATTATATGGAAAGATGACATGAGTCCTGCTGCATATAATGAACTGTATGATATCTCCAATAGATGCTAAAACTCAAGAAGTCTTGATTACAAATTGCATTAAATTAAAATCAGTAATTGTGTCAAATAATTCAATATGTTGCAAAAAACTATGACATTTTGCTGACATCTAACACATTGGTAATGCATTCAAGAGCTTTAAAATTTTAATTTTCTGCCTGGGGAAATGTGTTTTTCCAAACCTTCACCGAAATTCCCCATATTAAATAAAAAGCTGAATGAAAGTTTCAAGTTTCAAGTAGTTAATGTGAGGATAGGGCAGGTTTTAGCACATTTTCTTAGGACTGTATTCATGTTTTTATTATGACTTTATTCATATGAAATCCAGTGATATTAATCTTATTTCTTAGATTTTTTTTGTTACAAATTTTGTGGGGATTTTTTCATTAAAAACAATACTTATTGCATATTCTATATCACCCCTCCTAACCACCAGGGGGTGCTGTTTTAACACCTGGATACCTTCATGTATGTGTGTGCACATATGCCAAGACCTTTAAAACAAATTCACAAGGTGACTGTATAACATGGTATTTGCTATAAATACCATCAGCAATGACCAACATTCTTCATCTTCATTCTTCAGGCTTTCTTTATGCAAATGAGTGTGGCCATGCACAAACAGAGCAGTTCACAATGTGTGGGATTTATCAGTGTCTATTGTGTACAGCTATGTGTATGTACATGTAATAAATGCTTATTGGTGCTTCTTATGCACATATTTAGAACTTGAGATGTTAAAACACCACTGCTCTGGCAGCTATGCAGCGTTTATAATAACACAGTTACATATGTAACGTGCTGTTATAATATAGAATTACAATTACAGTTATAATATATTGAATTTCTCTAATAATTCCTGTCAAATGCAGATCCTTAAATGTTTCAGAGAAGGATGAAACAGGAACCATATTGTAACTTGATCCTAACTTAAGTTGTTTGTTTCGGTATCGTTGCAGAGGTTTGTTCAATACTGGTCTCACCATCTTTCCTGCACTCACAAGGATCCACTCTGATGAATCATCTTTTATGCTGTGAGCAAACTTCCATATATAATAAAGTTTACAAAGCTTTACAATGTTATTTGCTAATATCCAGCTTCAAAATAGACCTTCCGTAGATATTATTTATTTGTAATTGTGGTCTTTTTTTAAAGAGAAATTACTGATAATCTTTACATCACTGAAATTCCTGCCAATGCATTCCAAGGCATTACCAGTGATGTGCTAACGGTGTAAGTACAAACAAACATTTGCCATTTTTATTTAAAGTGCAAAATTACTAGATATTCATATTAATTATATATATATATATATTAATATATATATATTAATAATCAAAGTCATCCCTAACTTCTTTAGAATATGAAATAATATTTTATTCTATTTTGATATTTTTAATAGTTAAAAAAAATTATTACGTAAATAATATATTGATTATTGAAAAATTGTTAGGGTTAGGGTTCATTAACCTTTCACCTTTGGGCATTATCTTCTGTTTTTTGCATGCTGGGGTTTGCCAGTTTATTGCAGCAGAAACATGATTAACAGTAATTTAGATCTGAACTTGCTCTCTAAGGAGTCATCTATACTATATCTATATTTATATTGCAAGTGCATGAATGTTTTTTCACATGTATGACTATACTATCAAGATTTAAAATTAATATTATTTTTCCCGATGTTGCTTTTTGTTTAACAGGATGTTATACAGTAATGGCTTTACTAAAATCCAGCACCATGCCTTCAATGGGACAAAACTAGATGCTGTGTAAGGCTTCTTGTTCAAATCTTGAGAGCAAACATGAAATTATTTTACTAAAGGTTACTGAATACTTTATTAATATATTTAATAATTATTAATACATTAATATGTGTGTGCATGCGGATAAATTGCATGTGCAAAAAGTGGGTATGTTGTGGGACTAATTGTCTGAACTACATGTAAATATGAATTATTTAATGTAAAGTAGGTTTTTGTGCTGTTTATTTATGATAGCTGTGCAGATATCTGAAGAGTCTAACTGAAAATAAACCTAGCCACATTCATAATAATGTGCGTAATGTATCACTGATTAAAGGCTGGGGTTTCGTAAAAAACTCTACAAAATACAATATGAATGCAAAATAGGAATGTTCTGTTCATAGGGGTAGGCTTTGTGCGAATGAAAACCTCTGTTAGAACGCTGTTGGCAGTGGAGGTGTGAAGATGTGGCAAATATCTGACATGAAACTGCTGTGGTAATATGAAGTCATTTTAGGAAACTTTTTATGATGCAAAACATTGATGAACCTTCTCATTATCAAACCCTAATGAATGGTATAATTTCGTCTGATAAAAACAGATTTCAGCGTTGGTTTCAGATGTATTAATTTGCACA
Source organism: Pangasianodon hypophthalmus (assembly GCF_027358585.1). NCBI lineage: Eukaryota > Metazoa > Chordata > Actinopteri > Siluriformes > Pangasiidae > Pangasianodon > Pangasianodon hypophthalmus. The sequence goes on from NC_069739.1 coordinate 12,537,179, forward strand.
CACTAATGTAATAATACATATTCATATTTTAAGCATTACAATCCCTTCCTCTGTAGATATCTTCACCGAAACAAGCAACTTACAGAACTGAGTGAAGACATGTTTGCAGAAACCATTAGTGGTCCAGTGCTGCTGTGAGTATTTCTTAGTCTTTTCAGTGCCTATAAAATCTTTTGAGCACAGATGTTTAGAACATGTGCACTCTTTTCTTATGATTTATGCATTTAATGGGAATTTATATCATTAAAATACCAATATGTCCATTAGAGGGAACAAAGAGAAGTAAGGAAATGAGAACAGTTATGAGAACTATCCAAAACCAATTTTAAGGATCTTAGTAACAATGCAGTTTGTTATTGCCATATTGACTTTGAACATTAGTGATAATGAATAAAACTGTCAATATTGATGTACCATGAGTAATAAGATAGTGGAATCATCATATATGCCAGGGACAGCTTGTATAAATGTGCTAGCAGATAGGTAAAAAAAATAAAACATGAATATAAGGTTTTAGTTTTGGCATTCCTCTTTTGTGGAATCAAGCTCAACAGCAAATACATAGAATGGTATGGAGAATTGATGCTAGAGCTGGTTCTCTCTAGCCCAGAGAAGTAGATTCATGGTCAGAGGGTCAGAGCATCTCCAGAGCAGCAGGTGTTGTGGGGTGTTCCCGGTGTGCAGTGATTAGTACCCACCAAAAGTGGTCCAAGGAAGGACAACCGGTGACCCAGCGACAGGATCATGGGCTCCCAAGGCTCACTGATGCACGTGGGGAGTGAAGGTCCATCTGCTCCGATCCCACAGAAGAGCTACTGTAGCACAAACTGCTGAAAAGTTAAAGCTGCTCTGATAGAAAGGAGTCAGAACACACAGTGCAGTGCAGCTTGCTGCGTATGGAGCTGCGTAGCTGCAGAGCGGTCAGAGAGCCCATGCTGACCCTGTCCACCACCCAAAGCTCCTACAATGGGCACGTGAGCATCAGAACTGGACCATGGAGCAATGGAAGAAGGTGGCCTGGTCTGATGAATCACGTTTTCTTTTACATCATGTGGACAGCCGGGTGTGTGTGCGTCGCTTACCTGGGGAAGAGATGGCACCAGGATGCACTATGGGAAGAAGGCGAGCTGGCGGAGGCAGTGTGATGCTCTGGGCAATGTTCTGCTGGGAAACCTCGGGTCTTGGACTTCACTTTGTGAAGTTTGATGTTACTGTGACACGTACCACCTACCTAAACATTACTGCAGACGAGGTTACACCCCTTCATGGCAACAGAGAAAGGAGATTTCCAGCAGTGCGCGCAATTCCCTTTGTTTAACAGAATTTTGTAAAAGCAGTTTACAGATTCAAAATCAGAACAGTTGAAACTATACACAACAATAGCAAGCAATACTATATTTTCCTGCCCAGATATACATTTCACTTGGAGTTGTTTCAGTTCGTACTGAGCACAGAAGGAATGCAGTTAAAGCCTTTAAGCTTACTGTTAAAAGTGAAAGTAAATTTGCACATAAAAATAGAAACATTGATTGATTACACTGATGAACAATGTGAGGTGTTCTCTCTCTGTGGTCCCAACACCAGGGTTAGGCCAGAGGGAGATGAGAGCTGTGTCTCTGTGGCCACATTGCAGGGCAGTCAGCCTGAGAGACAGTGAATATGGTGGATCCTTTCTGATGGTTTTCCGGGTGACATATTTCTGGGTTTCATCCTTTCAGTTACTGTAAAAGTACTTAATAAAAGTGTGCCTCCTATCTGTGCATGCATAGTACCTACACATGTATAGAATAGAAATATTTGTGCGTTATTATTGAATCACATCAGTGCTGGTTTCAGACAAATTGTCAACCCAAAGTACAACCCAAGATAGTCTCAAAGGCTGGTAATAAATTTAATCTTGGCTTCACTATATTAACCACGTACGGTCTCTTGTTTTCTTCCAGAACCTAAGGGGAAGTCTTTAATTCAAAATAAGATATACAGACTGTTTATGTCAACCATGGCCAAGGGATTAAAATATAAAACGTTAATCACATCGATAAAATTCTTCCCTAGACTCAGGTTCCTTCAAACCACCCTAAAATACTTTTATGTGATTTATTCAAACGGGTGGCACAGTGGAACATCACAGCTGCAGGGTCTCCAGTTCAATCCTGATCTCAGGTTGCAGTCTGTGTGGAGTTTCTGTGCATGTTCTCCTGTGTGCATTTCCTCCCATGTCCCAAAAACATGTCAGTAGATGGATTGGTTACATTAAATTGTTCCTAGGTGTACATGAGCGTGTGAATTTGTGTATGAATGTGTGTGTGCATGGTGCCCTGTGATTGGCTAGTGTTCCATTCAGGGTGTGTCCCAGTTACTTTCCCAGAGATAGCAAAGTAAACTGAAATAACTCTCTAACAAGAGCCTATCAAAGGTGGAATCATACGTCACTGATTAAATATCTCAGATTGCAGGTTGAACATATTTTCCCATTCTACATTATTCTACATTATCTTCTTTTCTCTAGTTCATGATAAAGAGGGAAGAAAAAGGATTTCATTTTATGTGTAGTGTAAAATGCAGTCTTGTATATAACATAAATCTAAATTGTGTGAAATCTTTCATTTCATTTTTTTGGCAGTGATGTTTCAGACTCAGGGGTTTCCTCCCTTCCAGCCAGAGGACTGGAGTCACTCCGGGAGCTCAGCGCTCGGAATGTTTGGGCCCTTAAGAAGCTTCCACCAATCAAAACCTTCAGACATCTGACTGGTGCTGATATGACTTATCCTAGTCACTGCTGTGCATTCAAGAACCTTAAGAAAAAGAAAGGGTTTGTAAAGAAAAATTACACAGCTTGTGACTGAAACAGTTCATGAATTAAACTAAACCTCTGCCACTTAATGTAAGTATGTTGGCCTTTATACATCACAGTTGATTATGGTATCAAATTCCACCATGATTATTCTCATTCATGATCATCTTCATTCATCTGTATGATCAAACTGATGAATAAGGGCCGTTATTTGCATGAGGTGGTAGTGTTTAATTCAGTTTCATTAACCTGAAGAATTATGTGCTTATGGAAAACTCTAGCCTAAAGCACTTTTATTGCATAGACACTCAGTATTTTTAATGAGTGTGTTCACATTCAAAGAACTATTAAATTTTTTTCTTCCAACACAAACTAACTTCCTTCTTCTATCAATAATAGGTACCTGGATTACATCCTTTGTAACTTGACTGCAATGCATGGCCAGCACTATAAAAGATCAGTAGGCACAATTACAGTTCCACCTGTCATGGGTGGTATAGACAAAGGCACTGACCCCTTACTGAGGAACATCTATGACCACCATGACTTCCTAAGTAGCCTACATTATCATGACTTTCTTGGTGGGCATGCTGACCATGATATGGGATTTGGGGACACACTGAAGAATCCCCAGGTAGCCAGCAGCCAGGACTTTGACAGTCATTATGACTATGTTGTATGTGAGGATGGAGAAGCTGTGACATGCTCCCCAGCTCCTGATGACTTCAACCCCTGTGAGGACATCATGGGTTTCAGCTTCCTGAGAGTGTCTGTTTGGTTTGTCAGTTTGTTGGCTGTATTTGGAAATTTGCTGGTGCTCTTTGTGCTGCTCACCAGTCATTACAAACTGTCTGTCTCCCGGTTCCTTATGTGCCACCTGGCCTTTGCTGACTTGTGCATGGGCATCTATCTGCTTCTCATTGCCTCAGTGGACCTTTACACGCAGTCAGAATACTACAATCATGCCATAGACTGGCAGACAGGACCATGGTGCACCCTTGCTGGATTTATCTCCATCTTTGCAAGTGAGTTGTCAGTTTACACATTGACCACTATCACTCTGGAGCGCTGGTATGCCATCAATTTTGCAATGCAATTAGAGCGTAAGCTGCGTTTGTCCCATGCCTCTGCTGTCATGCTCGGGGGTTGGCTCTTGTGCCTCCTGCTTGCCCTTATGCCTGTGTTGGGGGTGAGCAGTTACCAGAAGGTCAGCATATGCTTGCCCATGAGCACTCAGAACCTGTTGGACCAGGTCTACATTTTATTTATGTTAGTCGTCAACATTGTGGCCTTTGTGGTCATCTGTGCCTGCTACATTAAGATCTACTGTACAGTGCGCAACCCCACTTACACCTCAGCCAGCAAAGACAGCAGCATTGCTAAGCGCATGGCTGTGCTAATTTTCACTGACTTTCTCTGCATGGCACCAATCTCCTTCTATGCCATATCGGCTGCGCTGGATCATCCACTCATAACCATTTCAAACTCCAAGATCCTGCTGGTGCTCTTCTACCCGCTGAACTCCTGTGCTAATCCTTTTCTCTATGCCATATTTACCAAGGCCTTTCAGGGCGATGTATTTATCTTGCTCAGCAAGATCGGCCTGTGTGAGCAGCAGGCCCAACTGTTCCGAGGCCAAACCATCTCCACAAAAGCAAGCAGCGGAGACACAAACAGGCGAGGAATAAAAACAAAAATCCTAACGCGATGGAATGTTCAGGCCACTGCTACCTGTTACCAATCCAGTATCAACAAGGACAATAACACATCAAGAGACAGCAAATGTGAACCTACTGGCAATAAATCCAAGCACATTCAAAGGCTGAACTCAACTGGGGTATATTACTGAACCAGAACATTACTTTTAGTTCTTATATGTTCTTCTGTCCTTGAGACATGCAGTAAGGATTAAGTTTGTAGAATTACTTGATGAACAAAAAGTCTTTTTTTCTAGAGACAATTTCTTGGCAATAATTATATATGTATATAACATATTTGCTCATTAATTCATGTTTACTGCTATTTTTGTTGGGTCCCAGACAATTTTATGTTTACATTCTGCTATTTTCATGGTCATGAATTAACATGTGCGTAAATGATATAATTTTGGTCTAATTATGTGTGTGTTCCCACCAGAAAGTCCATCTTAGAACAGACACAAGGATACAATGGTATTTTCCTTAAAAATGTTCTCTCATATTTTATATAACAACCTAGTTTTGTGGATGTTCAATATTTACTTATTATATATATTTAATTTATCTTCAAGTGGAATATTTAATTCCACTTGAAGATAAATAGCCGACTTCATCCAAATGCTAAATAAATACACCGGACTGAATTATTTTATTTGTACCAAATAAGAACAAACATCCCAGTCATGGCAGTTCACACCCAAAGCATCTCTGAGGAGTTTTTAGTAGATGCTTTAAAGATGCCTAAATTTGGTCTAACTTTTAAATACATTTATTATTATTTATTATAAAATGTTGTAGTGTTCTTGGTTGCTGGAAACCTGGCTGTGTGTGATGGCAGAGTGAAGCTGATAAACTCTCAGTCCTGTTGCCTGCTGTGAGATTAGCACTAAAACATCAACATAAAATTTAGTGATAGAGAAAACAAATCAGCAAGAGTAAATGCCACGGTGAATTTGCTGGTTACCTTAAAATGATGTCTTTTTTTTGAGTTGCTGTTTTCTGTGGTCATAAAATACTGCAGTGGAGTTTCGCTGTAAGATCTTACAACCGGTTTTGGTTTAAAAAATGTGAGTATATTGCCACCTCCTGAGACCCTTTTTAAGACTTGAGGATAAAACAGTATTTTCTTGACTTTTGAGCATAGCTTTAAAAATATTAGATCCTGGCTTTGTGATTGTTCACACTTTGTCACTATTTTTTTTACTAACTACGTACAACACGTTTAATAATTTTACCTAAGGCTATCCTGAGTTTATTTTAGAAGATATTTTCCATTTTACTTACATAATTATCAGAAGTATCAATGCTGTAAGAATACCAATAGCATTCTTAGTCAAATGTGCACTTTACACAGCGTCACACAATCAGATGTATGCAGTCACTCATGAGCATTCAAAAAACCTGTACCTGTGCATATTTATGCAGTTATCAGCCAATCATGTGGCAGCAGTGCAATGCAAAAAAAAAAAAAATAAAAATAAAAAATAATAAAAAAAAAGTCATGCAGATGCGGGTCAAGAGCTTCAGTTAATGTTCACATCAAACATCAGAATGTGGAAAAAGTGCAATCTCTGTGACTTGAGAAGGGTTGGTTTGAGTTTTTCAGAAACTGCTGATCTCCTGGGATTTTCACACACAACAGTCTCTAGAGTTTACACAGAATGATGCAGAAAACAAAAACATTGAGAGAGAGCGACAGTTCTGTGTGTGGAAACGTCTTGTTGATGAGAGAGGGTCAGAGGAAAATGGCCAGATTGGTTTGAGCTGCCAGGAAGGATGTAGTAACTCAAATAATCACTCTCTACATCTGTGGTGAGCAGAAAAGCATCTCAGCATGCACAACACATCAAAACCTGAGGTAGATGGGCTACAACAGGCAGAAGACCACATCAGGTTCCTCTCCTGTCAGCCAAGAACAGGAATCTGAGGCTCTCATGGGCACAGACTCACCCACACCGGACAGCTGGAGACTGGAATAAGACCAGGTGATTTTTTTTTTTAACCTTCGACTGCTGTTGTAGCTCATCCACCTCAAGGTTTGATGTGTTGTGCATGCTGAGATGCTTTTCTTCTCACCATGGTTGTAGAGAGTGATTATTTGAGTTACTACATCCTGTCTACAGTCTGGTCACTCTCCTGTGATCTCTCCCATCAATAAGGTATTTCAGCCTGCAAACCCTCTGAATGCAGGATTTATTTTTTTTGTTTTTTTGCACCATTCTGTGTAAACTCTAGAGACTGCTGTGTGTGAAAATCCCTGCAGAAGATCAGCAGTTTCTGAAAAACCAGCCCTCCTGCTACCATCAACCATGTCACGGTTAAAGACACTGAGATCACACTTTTTCTTCATTGTGAACATTAACTGAAGCTCTTGACCTGCATCTACATGATTTAATGCTCTGTGCTGCTGCCACCTGATTGGCTGATTAGAAAACTGTATAAATGTGCAGGTGTTCCTAATAAAGTGGACGGTGAGCGTAGACTGTTTAGACTGCACAAAACAGCAGCTGGTGAACTTTGTCAGTTTGTTTAGATATTTACTTCTGGCTGATTTTGTCTTTTTTGCCTTTCAAACACACTGTTAGTCCGCTATCTGTGTAATGTAGCTCCCTGCGTGTTTTTAAATGATTGCGGGTTTTGGGCTGATGGTATTAAATAAAAACCTGCACACTTGTATCCGAGCCTCTGTGTTTGTGACGCTACCACTAAAATATAGATATAAAGTTGTCTGAAGTCACATTTTCTGAACATTGGGTGCTTTTACATCTGCACTGTTCTGTTCCACCTGCAGCTTTTTTTAATGTGAACTATAATCAAGAAACTGGGCTCTAGAAATCAACGAGAAGCCGATAGCTGAAATGTAGATGAATAAGTGAAGTCATTTCTGAAAAAGTCACTGCGCTGCACCGTGCACACGCCGTTCTTACAGGGAATGATAGAAGGCGATTTGTTTGGATATTGCAGTAGGAGACCTAACTATACCTTTTGAAAATATAGTCCAATCTCACCATTTTCTACAGTTGTGCCATTGTTTCTGCCATAGAGCTGGGTATTGATTAAAAATATTCAATACCAATACTGATCTGATACCTTTAATTAGATCATCATACCAAAACAATACTTTATTTCAATCTTTTTTCCTATTTGTGACGATTACAAAACATACTGTAACTGATATTATTATATTAACTGTTATTGTACAGTATACAGTCAAGGCCTAATGTATTTATGCACCTGTAGATGACGTCACAAGTCAGTAAGTAAAGTGTTTTTATTTATAAAGCACATTCACAACAACAACAGCAACAATAGTTGCCCAAAGTGCCGTACATACATAAGAATAAAATTATAAAATAACAAAAGACTGAAAATACAGACAGGGAACGATAAATAAATAATAATGATAATGTCATTGAAGAAATAATAATAATAATAATAATAATAATAATAATAATAATAACAAAAATTAATAATAAATAAACAGGAAAAATTCAAAAGCAAGCATAAAAAGATATGTTTTTAGTTTTGATTTTACAGCCAGTGTTCAGACTAGGAACCTCATATTTTAACTTTATTAACAGCAGAACAACTTTAATTTTATTTCTGAAGTATCTCTCAGACTGTTTCAGAAATGGCAGTAGGCTGGAGTTTGGACACTCCTGCTTTAGGATTATCACGTTACCGAAAATTATCCAAAGTCCAGTCACATTAAAATGCCTCCTCACCATATAACCTGTGCTGTTGGTTTTCCTGCTTATCCAAGTCTCTCAGTTAAAGAGAATGCATGTGCTGCTCTTAAAATACTGCTTTAAGAATTTCTGCCCTTAATGATGATGCCATATATACAAGCTATTGGATCTGTCTTTTTCCTAATATCTGGAAAAACACACAGGTGTAATGATGAAGGAGTCCTAAACCATTTTAACTGTATAGTATTATTTATACTTTTTATTTATCAAAAGAAATAAGTATATTCTAGGTAATGAATTTACACAATATTTTGTATTGTTTTGTTTGCATATGCTTTTAGGAAACATTATATTATACATGTAGAAAAGACATCTTTGTATTCAGTGATATATTTGTATTTATATTTATCTGTTACATCTGTTTTTGTTATGGAAATAAAATATGTTCTTACTGTAATTTATTTATTGTAACAATAATATAAAATGGATTCCATACTTATACTGTTAAGTGAATAAATTAATCATTCATATTCATTTATTGTTTGTCTTCAGGTTTGTTTACTTAGGCCAAATTAAAATATTGTCTAATTAAGTTTTATTGCATAGGAGGAAAAGCAGCTGCTCTGTATTACAGCACTGATAGTTTTATATATTAGACTCCTGGTGTGATTTGTTTAGAAACAGATTTATATTTTATGTGTTAATGTAGTTTTATTACACACAGTAGTCAGTTTAGGGACAGTAGGAGAGGAGAGGAATTAAATAAAATATTGCAGTCTGGTCTTATAAAACTCTTAAAAAGAGCAGGTGTACATCATTAATCACTGATGATGATGATGATGGTGATGATGGTGGTGATGATGATGGTGGTGATGATCATGATGGTGGTGATGATGATGATGGTGGTGATGGTGATGATGATGATGGAAGCCTGCTGGATGAAACTTGTGCATCTTCTGGAGTGTGTCCTGTCATTGTGACGCAACAGAAAAAAGGTGAAGAACAGAAAGGCGGAGTTTCGGTGTTTACTTTCTAACTCACAGCCTGTTTAACGGAGTTCTGCATTTCATGAGTTTAGCAGCAGATCTTCCACTGCGCCCCCTGCTGTATGCTGCTGGAGCTGCAGCCGCCGCCGCAGGAGGTTTTTATTACATTCAGAAACGTAGAGATGGAGAGAGAAGAGCAGAGCACGCGGACACATCTCTCCCCCAGGGTACACCATCTCTCTCTCTCTCTCTCTCCCTCTGTCTGTCTGTCTGTCTGTCTGTCTTTTTCTCTCTCTCTCTCTCTTTCTCTCTCTCTCTGTCTATCTCTCTCTGTGTTTCTCTCTCTCTCTCTCTCTCTCTCTCTGTCTATCTCTCTCTGTCTATCTCTCTCTCTCTGTGTTTCTCTCTCTCTCTCTCTCTCTCTCTCTCACTCTGTTTCTTTCAGTTTCTCTCTCTCTCTCTCTGTGTCTATCTCTCTGTGTTTGTCTCTCTCTCTCTCTCTCTGTTTCTTTCAGTTTCTCTCTCTCTCTCTCTCTCTCTCTCTGTTTCAGTTTCTCTCTCTCTCTCTGTCTCTCTGTCTATCTCTCTGTGTTTGTCTCTCTCTCTCTGTTTCTTTCAGTTTCTCTCTCTCTCTCTCTCTCTCTCTCTCAGTTTTCAGTTTTCATGTGCTTTATTGGTGTGAGAGTAAAAACAGGAGAAACAAAATAAAAAGACAAAACAAAATAGTGAAACTGCTAGAAATAATAAGTGCATTTAAATAATTAATTAACCTTAAATAATTTACATTCTGCCTGAAATGAGCCACCGTACAGTAATCCTGTTTAATAAAGAACTGAATAATGCAGCTAACGATTTTAGATTAGCTAGCGTAGTGTATTCTGTTTTGAGAACTTTATAAATTTTCCTTGAATGGTGTAAAAACAAATGTTTCCTTAAATATTTAGAATTTATCATTACATCTTTTCAGAACATCTGGAACATCTGGTTGTGTCTGGAAACCTTTTACATTTTCACAAAGATCCGATCCCGTCTCGCTGCAGTCCAGCAGCTGTCTGTGATGCTGAAGCTGAGATTTTATCTTTCAGTTCATGTTTCGATATTCTCTGGACCCCTTTTGTCTTTTACACCTGTCCTCAGTAAATCTCAGGCTGTTTGCAGAACTGATGAGTCTCCAAAAGTGTTTGTGTGTTTAACTGAGAGTGTACTGACTGTTTACACTGTTTGTGTTTAGACCCAGTCCAGAAGGTCTCTGTAGATGTTTCTTTGCTGGATTCAGGCTCGATGTCTGATGTGGATGGACTCCGTGTCACACAGACTGACAGCGCTGTCCCTGAGGTACTCACCAAACCACACTCACATACACCTGTACTTCTGCATGTATGACTCTGAGTTAAACACTCAGTTATGGACACTTTGGTGACTCCAGCAGGAGCTAGGTATTAGCTAGGTAGCTACATTAGCTCAGCTGTTAGCCATTGTCCTAGATTAGGGTTTAGGTGCAGTATGTAACGAGACTCATTATCACTCAGAGCTTCCAGTTTTTAATAAAATATTGATTATAATTTATATTTAAAATAATAGATGCTAACATATCTCCTGTATAGCTTTTCCCCTGGTTTAAATTGCTCATGTGTCCTGGTTCACTGAGATAGATACAGTCCCGTCCGAAAGTATTGGAACAGCAAGGCCAATTCTATTGTTTTTGCTATACACTGAAGACAATTAGGTTTGAGATCAAAAGATGAATATGAGACGATTGATCAGAATTTCAGCTTTCATTTCCTGATATTTACATCTATACGTGTTAAACAACTTAGAACATGGCACTTTTGTTTGAAGCCACTCATTTGTTCAAGTGATCAAAAATATAGGAACATGTGACTGACAGGGGTTTCATGTTGCCCAGGTGTGTCCTGTTAGATTGATTGTTTAAAGAATTAATAGCTCTGAATGTCTACTGTTGGTTTGAGCCCTGGGTTTGTTGTTAAAAAGGATAAACCAACATGAAGACCGGAGAGCTGTATATGGAAGAAAAGCAAGCCATTTTTAAGCTGAGAAAAGACAGAAAATCTATCAGAGCCATTGTACAAGCATTGCGCATAGCCAATACAGCAATTTGGAATGTCCTGAAAAAGAAAGAAACCACTGATGTACTAACATGAGATTGCTCCTGATCTGCTCATGGGTCAAGCACAGTGGAGGTAGTGTCATGGCTTGGGCTTGCATGGCTGCTTCTGGAACAGACTCACTAACCTTGATTGATGATGGAACTCATGATGGTAGCAGCAGAATGAATTTAGAAGTCTACAGAAACATTCTGTCTGCCAATTTACAGAAAACACAAAAGTGTTTGTGTATTTGTTTATTCTTCTTTAGTACTCTTCTGTCTCCCTGAATTCTTTGTCAGTCCTCAAAACGCCTGAATGTAGTGTACATTTGGATGGTGCACTTTCAGGATTCTCTGAGCAAGGCTGAGGAGAAGAATCAGAAGGTCCATGTGTCCAGTGGTCCAGTGGACAGCGAGAGGTCCAGCCTGGAGGACAGAGTGAGGGAGCTGGAGGAACTGCTCTGTGAGGCTCTCAGTGAGTGCGAGAGAAAAACCAAGGTGAGTGAGAAAAGCCTCACATTAAACAATACTTTTTAAAATAATATTAGTAACAAACAATATGGCACATTTTGAGAAAAGAAAATATCTGCACACTCACTTGTGTTTGGAGCCTGAGGGGCGTGAGCCGTGACGGCTGGTAGTGATGTTAGATATTCAATTCAATTCAATTCAATTCAGTTTTATTTGTATAGCGCTTTTAACAATGGACATTGTCACAAAGCAGCTTTACAGAAATAAATGGATCCACAAAAAAATATATTGTAAATATGTGAATTTATCCCTGTGAATTTATCCCAAAGAGGATATGAGACATGAGGATAAAATTTCTATCAATAGCTTAACAGTGAAACTATTAGGGTTGAGCAGTGATTCTTGATTTAAATTTTTTTAGAGTTTCAAGTCTGTAACGCTCTTTACACCTACGACTGAATCTGTAACATGACTGCTGATGTGTTGCAGACACGTCCCCAAAGCAGGCTGAAAAATATCAGCCCCGATGCAGGTGAAATCTGACACGCCTGTCACTGATAGGCTGTGTGACTGCACTGCAGTAGGCTCGTTAGGGCAGATTAGACGTACATTGGGCCGATTAGCTCACAGCGTTGTTTCATACGGCTGCTGGTGAACAGAAATACAAACTCATCCGTTTTAAGATGTTTGTTAACTGAAAATAATCTAATGTGGGTGTCAAAAATGAAACCTCATACTGAAATTATTAAATCTTTGAAGGCTCTGCTGCTAGCTCTTTGATACCAGCCTCTCCTGGGCGTCAGTGACATTTCAGAAAGAGAGATAAAACAAGCTTTGGCCAGACAGTGTTTCATGTTTCAAGTTTTGAACATTTATTTATTTAACTTTTAACTTTTAAGAACTTTTTTCTTTTCTCAAAATTTGTTTTGGTACTAGAGCTCATTTAGATTCTGGATCACATTAAGAACTTTTATTTGGAGATGCATATCAAAAAGTCACTTAAGTTCACATGCTTCCAAGTCTTCAGTTTCTACTTGACTAAAGTTCACTGTAATTTCAGGTTACTCCTTTTTTATTGAAATGAATTTAAACCTCTTCTGCTCCATGGCTGTGTTTTAGGACTATGAGGCAGAGCGTCAGGCTCACAGCACCCTGAAGTCTCAGTACAACGACATGAAGGAAACTTTAACACACAGAGAGGAGTTATTAAAGGTAAGTTTCTCCCTCTCACTAAGTTATGGCTGCTGTTGTACACTGTGTGTCAGTTGTGGACCAGAAAAAAAATACAGCACCTCTGGGCATTTCGAATATGGATGTTTAGAAGATGGTTTTATGTTGCTTTCGACTCGAGGTCACTACTTGTCAACTTGGGGTCATCTTCTTAACTATGAGTTTCTTCCCAGTTTACGGACTGACGTCCACATGGTTCCTCACAGCGTCAGAAGTAAACAATATAGCGCTTCTGACCTTTAAATGAGTTGTATGTAAATAGAATAATTAGCTTTAGAAAAATCAACAAACAGACATACTGTATAGCTAAATCTATAACACTGACTATACAGTTCACTGTTGAAGAGGAAAATATATATCACTCATCACAGTTAGCTGGCTAGCTTGAGCCATCCATGTTTTTTTCCATTAAAATCTAAATAATAAAATCTATATTATCTACAGGGTGTCTGAAAAGTCAGGAACCAATAAGAGTATCAAGAAGTACCAGGAAGCACTGTCCCTACCCTTTCACCCAATGTTAATGCTCTTTTTCACCTGTAAGAAAAAAATATATAAATAAGTGTAAATAAATAAGTAAATAAATGCAAAATCACATTGTAGCAACTCATCACAACATTTATGTAGTTTAACTCCCATTGGTTCCTGACTTTTCAGACACCCTGTATATGTGATTTAAAATATGGTTAAAAATATATTTAAAAATTTATTTTGAATTTAAATATAAATTGACTCCTAAACTGTATCTAAGATTATATAGCCAGATTTGATCAAAATTTAGATTTTGGGGCAACCGTATTTCCAACTTGTCTAAGCTTTCTTGCCATTAATAAAACAAAATCCCCAACACATGATATATTTCTGAAATCCTACTTGTGAAGGAAAAAAAATGCTTGTATCCTGTCTAAAGATCCATGGCTTTGTCAAGAATGACATGAAAACCATTTTTGGCTAAAAAAATATTTGGAAATCTGTGACATATTTTCAATGGCTTCATTGATTTTCATCCTCAGTGACAGATTTAAAGCCTTATTTATTTGTAGCGTACTTATTCATGGCATCAATAAATCACACTTTAATAACAGGTATGTGAAAATCTTCTGCAATCCATCATCAACATATTCTAATATTGTATGGACACAGTAGATTCAGTAAACTGATTATATATCGCCCCCATATCGCTACATCTTCATTCTGCTGTTAGGGCTGATTATATATTGCTGCCATTTACTTATTTATTGGCACCTCTGGCTTTAGAACTGATGTTTTAATAAACATTTTCATAAAGTGTAACTGCAGAGGCTCATTGAAGACATTAAGCAGTAAATGTTTCATTTTTACCCTTTTTTAACCTCTTTTTAAGTTTTTTTTTTTTTCATATAACCACTACTGCTATTGTGAACTGTGTGTGTATGTGTGTGTGTGTGTGTGTGTGTTTATTCCTGTTTAGTCACAGTGTGGTGACATTTTGTCCTTTGTTCCCAGAACATTTCAGGCTATTCTGAAGAGTCATGAGTTGAGTCCTCGGAAATGTCTGAATGTGTGTGTAGAAGTAAATAAAGCCAGCAAGCTTTGGTTGTTGAACTTCCAGGTCACTCTGGCTGAAGCTGAGGAGAAATACGAGCAGGTGATGGAGTCCAATGCTCGGCTGGAGACTGAAAAGTTGGACTTGGTATCCCAGGTGAATACACTGTGTGGCTCAGTGCAGCAGTTGCAGGAAGAGCTCTCTGAGACACGCAGGAAGCGTGACGAGATGGCGACAGTAAGTGAGAAAATCCTTACATTAAGCAGTTCCTTTATAAATAACATGAGGACTCATGACATTTGTGCTGCATGATGAGTTACACCACAGGATATATGTACTTGAACAAAATAAAAATTGTATTTCTCATTTAAGATGATTTTTTTATTGAATAGAAGTGGTGGATTGTAGATGTGACCATTCAGCACTCAAGTTAGAAGCTCTTTTGCCCCATTTTAGGAGTGTGCCGTAGGGCAGGGTATTCTCACATTTGTGAAGTCCAAGGCTGATGCACAAGTAAAAATTTTAAAGCAGAAAACAGAATCACTGCAGGTAAGCTTTTCTTCTCATTAAATCACAACTGTTAATGTGATTTGTCCCCAAAACATTTCAGGCTGCTCTGATAAATGATGCATCAAGTCCTCAAAAGTGTCTGAATGTGTGTGTAGAAGTAAATAAAGCCAACAATCTTTGGTTGTTGAACATTCCAGGCCTCTCTGGATGAAGCTGAGAGGAAATACGCAGAGGCGATGGGGTCCATTACTGAGCTGGAGAATGGGACGTTTGACCTGATGGGTGACATGAACATACTGCAAGAATCAGTGAATGATTTGGAGGAACAGCTCTCTGAGGCCCAGAGAAGGTGTAATGAGGCAACAAGGGTAAGTGAGAAAATCTTTGCATTAAGCAGTTTCTATAGAAATAATGTGAGGACTTGTGATGTTTGTGCTGCATGATGAGAAATTTAAATTGTATTTCTAGTTTAAGATGCTACTTTTTTGAGTGGAAGTGGTGCGTTGTAGATGTGAACATTAAGCACATGTTTGAACCTTTTCTGCTCCATGGCTGTGTTTTAGGAGAGGGAGCGAAAAAGTCAGGAGCTGAGGGAATTAGATTCCAAGTGGACTTTGTTTAATGAAACTGTACTAAAGGTAAGCTTTATTTTTATGAAACTAAGGCAAAATCGAGTCTGAGCCTTAATCATGAGCATTCCCTCCAATTTTTAACTCCATATCTGAGTCACTGTTTTTGTAATACAGAGGCTCATGAATTCACATGTCAGTGTTCACCATCATGGGAAAACCTTATTATCCAGTGATGGGAGTGAGGAACTGAAGGCAGATTTCAGAGAGACCGAAGCAGATGCTTGATTTTTTTTCTCTGTATACTTTTCAGCCCATCTCTTCACAAATTAAATCACCGTTCATAAAAATAAAGAAAAAATAAATCCGTTATCGAATAAAAGTGAACCACATTTAACTGATCAAGCAATTTGTGAATGTGTTGCATTGGATGCGCATCAAACTTAGACACTGCTTAGACTTTTCTAAAGTACACACAGAACCGGACACTCTCTGCACGGGACCACTGTCACTGTGAGACTCCTTGATTACCCCCATGTTGAGTATGGACCAGAGTATGGACTCTTCCTGAGCTGCTTGTTTTTTGAGTTAGGGTAAACATATGAAGTGTAAAACCACCCCCCGCGGGAGTCTCAGTGAGGTGTTCTATGAGATAAGTTTTAGCTTTACAGAAATCTGGATGTAGATTTTGATCCCTAATGACCAAGTCTGAGATGACAGTGATGGGGAAAAACCCAGTGACAAGAAACCCATAAAAGGGAATCCATCTTCTTCTGGGTGACACCGGATAGTGCAATTATGAGTCACTCAGATTTGTTTTGATACAAGTACTCTTTTAGACAATTAATCTCATTATGAAATTTTATTTGGGACTTTCGTTGTTTGCAAAACAAAAAGTCACCTAAGTCCATGGGTCCAAGTCCTCAGTTTCTCCTTGATCAAAATTCACAGTGCTTTGAAAATACTCCTTTTAAATTGAAGTGAAGCAACCCATTTAGCACTGAAGTGTGAACCTCTTGGTTGTGTTTTAGGATTATGAGGACGTGTGTCTGGCTCACATCACGTTGATCTCACAGTACAGTGAGATGAAGGAACAGCATGAGAAGTTACTAAAGGTAAGTTTTTCCTCTCGCTAAGTCCTGCCTGCTGTAGTACACTATGTGTCAGTTGTGGGTCAGAAAAGTAAATCCAGTACCTCTGGGCATTTCAAAGAGGGTCTGCTATTGTGAACTGTGTGTGAAGGCTCTTCATGTTCATGATGAGCAGCACTACAGTCTGAACAGACCTGGTGACTTTTTGTTTTCTCTCCTTTTAACACTATAATAACAAGCGAGCAGGTACATATAATAAAACTAGTGCCTTTTACAATCATACAGGAAAAAATAAAAATGAAATACCTGAACAATGGAAATGATGTTCCTCAAGCAACATTACGACCTTTTCACACCTGACGCAGCTCATGAAGAGCTTGTTAATTAGGTAATATACTAACAGGAAAATCCTTGCAGACCAAGAGAAAAAACATAATTTTACCACAAAACTCCTTTCCCCTTCAGTGAACCTTTCTCAGAAAATGCTTTTCTCTGCTTTAGGTCTGACTGCTGCTTTAGCTGCACAAACAGAAAAGTGTAGTTTTCAAGTGTCTCTCATATCACTTGAGCAGGGGTCAAAAATCATCATGCTATGGCTAACCTGTATTAATTGTCACCTCTAGCTGATGTGTAAATTTGGAACTGACTGAAAAATCATAGCATAATAATACAGTCCATATTTCAGGTTTAATTCCAACACACAACATCTGTTTAGTACACATTTTCAAAAAGTGGAACTGAAGAAGCTCACTGTAGATGTGAACATTAAGCACTGAAGTTTAAACCTCTTCTACTTCATGACTGTGTTTTAGGACTGTGTTGAATGTGTGTGTAGAAGTAAATAAAGCCAAGAGGCTTTGGTTGTTGAACTTCCAGGTCACTCTGGCTGAAGCTGAGGAGAAATACGAGCAGGCGATGGAGTCCAATGCTCAGCTAGAGAACGAAAAATCGGACCTCATATACCACATGCACAAACTGGGAAGCACAGTGCAGCAGCTGGAGGAAATGCTATGTGAGGCAGACATAGCTTGTAATGTTATAAAGCAGGTAAGTGAGAAAATCCTTGCATTAAGCAGTTTCTTCAAAAATAATGTGACGACTCGTGTTATCTGTGCTGCGTCAATGATGAGTTATTATTGATCAGTGCTGTTACGTATGTCATATGATGAGAATATAATATAATAACAGAACCCCCACTACAACATCTCTGGAAAATTTCTCATTGTCTAACAGTGAGCTAACACAGAAGTTTTCTCCACCCTAGACTGCCACCCCATTAAAGCGATCGAAAAAGTCTGAAAATTACTACGTTCTGCTTACCTTATTAATGAGCCTACAGAAATGACTACTACTAAATGACTATTATGCCTACAGAAATGACACATTAAACGTCAAAGTGGAGGAGATAGGAGCTGTAATTTTGTTTTGAAAAGTGATGTGGAAAAAAGATACCTTGCATGATTCATTATAAACTGAGTGAATTCTCACTGAAAGCATATTCAATGTTTTCACTTGTCTGTATGACCGGCTTTTGTATTAAAGAACAATAACCAGTATATAATCCATAATTCTATGAATCACTGATAGACAATGCTTTGACAAAAACATGACAAAAAAGCGTGCCGTGGTCAGCCGCCTCTGCAACCCTGCATGCTTAATGCTTATTAATGTAGCAAGTTTCTCATACCCAAGGTGGCTGTACAAACAAATATACACAAGTACTGTAAAAATGTGGTACACAGATATGTACTCCCTTGAATACTCACAGTTAAGCAGTACATCCCAATTGAATCATGGGAAGCATGCAGCACATCAGGGAGCTGGACCAGTGTTTCCAATTCCATGACTGGACACCGGTCCTGGAAATGTCTGCGATCCCCACAACACCAACATGCCTCCCAGGCCTTAACCCTGCAGCCAAAGCTCCCTGAGTGCCCACCTTTTCTACTGGGACCTTGCTGAGGCTAGTACATTATATGGCCAAATGTTTATGACTACCTGACCATCATACCCATATGTGATTGTTGAACATTCTGTTCCAAAGCTGCTCCTCCTTTGCTGTTATAACAGCCTTCATTCTCCTGGGAATGAATTCCACTAGAAGTGTTGCCGTGGTAATTTCTGCCTATTCAGCCAAGAGAGCAAGTGAACTCTTAGTGAGATCAGGCACTGCTGAAGGCTTGGAGCACAGTCTGCGTTCCAGTTCAGACCAAAGGTGTTCAGTGGGGTTGAGGTCAGGGCTCTGTGCAGGTCACTTGAGTTCTTCCACACCAACCTTCACACACCATGTCTTCATGGAGCTTGCTTTGTGCACAGAGGCATTGTCATGCTGGAACAGGTTTGGGCCTCTTAGCTCCAGTGAAGGGAAATCTTAAATCTGTAGCATACAAAGACTTCCTCTACAATTGCTTTCAACTTTGTGGCAACGATTTGGGGAAGAACCACATATGGGTGTGATGATCAGGGGTGCACATACTTTCGATAATATAATGTACCTGATGATCTCAAGTACATTAAGTGGTTGAAAGTATATAAACTCTAACAATATGGAAATGTAATACCAATGTAACAATATGGCAAGCTGTGTTTAGTACGAGGCTCTCAATTCAACGCATCTGGGTATTGAACAATACGTTTAATGGACTAAATAATAAAGTTTATTTGTCATAAAATAATGTGTCCCAGTTTTGTAGATCGTTACACCACTACACAGCATTTGTTTAATACACGCTTTCAAAAAGTAAACATAACATCATGTAAACATTTTTATTTTCTCCATGGCTGTGTTTTAGGATTGTGAGCGAGCAAGGGAGGCTTACAGCATCCTGAAGTCACAGTATGAAGAGACATTAAAACAGCGTGATGATTTACTAAAGGTAAGCTTCTCCTCTCATTAAGCCATGAATGCTATAGTACTACTATTTAAAGTTTAACCCTCCTGGATGTATTTTAGGATTATGAGTCAGAGTGGGAAGCCTCAGAAATGTAATCATGACTGCAATTGTGACCTTCCAGGTGTCTCTGGCTGAAGCTGAGAAGAAATACGAGCCAGCAGTGGGGTCCAGTGCTCAGCTGGAGAGTGAGAACTCGGACCTGATGTCCCAGGTGAACACACTGCAAAGCACGGTTCAGCAGCTGGAGGAAGAGCTCTCTGAGACACGCAGGCAGTGTGAGGAGATAACAATGGTGAGTGTAAAAATCCTTACTTCAGAAATATAGCAATAGAAATGTGAGGACTTGTGAGGTTTGTGCTGCATGACGGGTTACACCACAAGCTATATGTACTTGAACCAATTAAAAATTGTATTTTATATTTTAAGATGTTTCTTTTTTACTGAATGAAAAGTGGCTGATTGTGGATGTTAAAATTAAACACTCAAGTTTAAACCTCTTCTGCTTCACGGCTGTGTTTTAGGAGAGGGAGCGAGAGCGGGAGGCTCACAGTATCCTGAAGATGCAGTACAATGAGATGAGAGAAACTTTAATACGGTGCGATGAGTTACTAAATGTAAGTTTTTCCTCTAAATCATGACTGTCATGGTAAAGTGTGGTATACAGTATATGGTAACTCTGGCCATTTCACACATGAATATTTAAAAGCAAATATTTAAACGTCTACATGATCATCTTACTACATTAAATCTGTATTTTATTTTCACAGAACCATCGCATAGCTCTTGGATCCGAGGAGCCTGTGGTTTTATGAACCCCAGATAACTGCTTGGGGTGGTGTTTAACACCTGGGTAAACAAAGTCATTTACGGTGTTATAGTATTTAATGTAACTTAATGTAATTATTTGATGTGCATTTAATGTAGCATAAATGTCATTATGGTTTCTGAACATACTTGTCAAGTTCCTGTTAGTGCTCGCCTGTACTGTATACTGTAGTAGGGGAATGGGAGTTGTCGTGAGGGGGTGGGGAGGGGGATATTGTGGCCCCGGAGCCGGCTCTAGGCGCCTGTAGCTCCAGGGTGGCCTTTGGGCCTTTGGGGGGCACTGGAGCATTGAGCATCTGTGAGCTGCTAGATGCCGAACTCTTACCATACTAACTAACTTACCATACGCCGCCAGAGCCAGCAATGACAAGTGTGGCCTGGCTATTGGTTTAATTTATGGTTAAAAAATATACCTAGCGCAGTGACAGACATGGTGTTCTTGTGCGTCTCAATTGTGGGGCTCAGACCTCGGGCTGTCAGGAGGGGTTTGTATTGGAGTCTAAGCCGCTGTTAGGAAATGGAGGAAGTACTTTCTGGCCTATTAGCTCTGATGGTTCCAGTTGTTTGAAGGAAAACGGAGTGGAATGCCACTCCAATCTGTTAGCACTGGTGCAGCTGAATGGGAGGATCAATTATTCGGCAGGAGGGCAAGGGAGCGAAGCACACACTCCGGCCCTGTAGTCCTGATAGCTCAGAGCATGAGATGGAGCAAGGCACTGGAAAGATAGCAAACAACAGCTTAGCTATATCAGACACAGTGAAGTAAATGCTAGCAGTAGCAGCTCTAGTGTAAGCTCGGACAGAAAAGGTTATGAATATCCTTACCACAGTGGGAGAAAAGAAACTGTAGAGAGAAATCTGGACTTCTGGCTTTGGAGGACAGAAAACTGTGACCCCGACTGAAGTCACAAGCTGCCCAGGATAGCTCCGAACTGTACAAGTGGTCTCGTCACGTAGTGATGTTTACGTTCAGTACTTACAGTAAGTATAAATCATTGATGTCATATGACTTTGTGATGAAGGTCTTGGCATACACACACAAGAGAATATCCAGGTGTTAATCACTGCCCCTGGTGGTTGAGAGGGGTAAAACGCAATAACAAAAAATCAAATCAAACCTGTGTTGTTTTAATCAAGTCGTCTATGACAGATGACTTTATTTAACTAGTTTAAATAAATTACTCTTCCTGCATGTGAAAGCTGTATTACTAACACTTTAATCTTAACCATCCTCTTCTGTGAGATCTCCAAATTCAGTTCAGTCTTACTGTATTTTCTGAATCTTGAATTCATTTTTCTTAAACATGCTGCAGTGAAGTAATTTCAGTTGAGGAGGTCCTTTACAAGAAAATACGGTTTATGTTTTTTTCTAATTTTTGACCTTTGTTCAGTCAGAAAATTGAATACATATTACTATTTTTTCAGAAAGTTCTTTTTTTTCGAAGATTCCGGACAACATGTTATCCTGAAATTAATTGCTATCTATTTCCTTCTATTTTATCTAATAATTTTAAATTAGTTGATAACTGAGGTGTTCAGTATTTTGTAAATATTTCTAATTCTGGAAAAAGATGTTAAGAATAAAAATTAATTAAACATGTTCATGTAAACTACTTAAAACTTATTTTTTGCCCAGCCATGGTTCAGTGTAAGACTACGGTCAAACCCGCCAAGACCATCTTATTTCTTTTCTTTTATTAATTTAATGACTCCAGTTCCCAACATGCACCGCAACCTCCAAACATGGCCGCCCTGGACTCCATTTCCCACCACACACACTACCTCACTCTCAGTCGCCGGACTTTTGATTGTGCACACCTGCGTGCAATTACACACACACTCTTTAAAAGAGACTCTCGGTTACAAGAACTTTGTGAAGTATACACTCAATTTCTTTGTGTCTTTGACATTACTAAGCCTGTTTATTCTCTTGATCTTGACTTTGTTCTTTGTTTTGTGCATTTTGTCTACTCTCTGACATCCTGTTTATTGATCCCCTGACCTCTGCCTCTCCCTGGTTTTTTGATTATTGCTCTGTCTGCCACTCTGCCACCAAACTTCCTTTAGAACATGCCGGAACGAGGTAAGCTTGGTGGCAGAGTGTCTGAGAGAGTTCTGTGCGTACCCTGCCCATGGGAGGAATTGTGCCCAGTCCTCCTGGTTGTTGGCACAGAAAGTGTGCAGGAAGCGTCCGATCTCTACTTGGCCATTGTATTGAGGGTGATAGCCAGACATCAAGCTTACCGAAACTCCCAGTTTATCCCTTGTTCCCTGGAATGCTAACCCCACTGCCTCACCTGCGGTGGACAGCTGGTTCTTGAGACGTGTGTGTGAGTAAAATAAAAGATTTTTTTTTTTTTCTTGTTAATTTAGCGATAAATGTGCAACCGTTGGTGAAATTATGTCCTCGATCTCGATGCTCCCTTCCCACGCATTGTTGTACACCGTCTCCTATTATTGTTTCTTTTCTTTGTTATTCTTTTTTTTTTTTGGTCTGTTTTTCCTTGTTTTTTCTTCTTCTTGGTCAGCTAACATTTACATAAAACCTTTAAAACTCTCCACCTGTCTCTGTAATTCCACACGAATTAATTCTAATTGTGGATTCATTCAAATTAAGGGCAGATTTTTCGCTTAAATAAAATATATAAGTTCAACAAAATGTAAATAGGTAAATGATAGCAGGTATGTCCATATTCTTTACACGAGTGTGTGTATAGTTGTGGGTGTGGCTGGGAACAGGTGTGTATGATTAGAAGTCTGGTGACTGAGTGAGTGATGGGAATCATAGTCTGTGGCAGCCATGTTTGCAGGCCACAAGGCATTCTGGGAACTGGAGTTTGCTGACACATCACCTTATCATAACTCCCACATCTTATTACGCTGTGCAGGTTCCATATTGTTAAAAATGTAGAAACAAACTGGAGACATCATGTTAATTAAACAACAATAATGTTTAGGAGACCTGATCAGTGCTTAACAATATGATCTTCTGAACCTCCAGAGTCCAGGCACATAAACAATAATAAAAACAAAAGGCTTGTTCATCTGTAATCCCTATCCTCAAATTTTATCTTCTCTAGATAATATCTACAGTTACGTCATTATCGCACAGAATGAATTAGTCTTCACTGTTTGATGAAATACACTGCTATCTGTTCCTCTTCTCTTTCTAAACGGAAGCAGCATTTAGTCTAAATTAGTTATTACATGAAAAATGATTTACGGTCAGCTGCATTAGAAGGGAACAGAAAGACAACTGCGTTTCGATAAGAGATTATTTTGCTTATTCTTGTGTAACATGGAGAAAACACTCATTACAGGGATTTGCTCAGTGATCTCCCATAAATGCACTTTCATGATACTGTCATATAAAATCTTACAATTACTGCAAAATGAAATACAGATTATTATTTATGTGACTATATCATAAATTTAAATGACACCACGTTTACTGAAAAACATTATTAAGAAAATATTAAGATGTCATCACGTAGCATCACCACAAGATGGCAGTGAGGTTATGTCAGTTCTTCTGAGAGAGGCCCTCAGATACTTCCTGTTTTAACTCCAAGAAGGACTTTAAAGTGATCCTCTACTGAAGTGTTGCATAATAATGGCACAGTAATACTAATAACATTAACTAGTAATAATTAGTAACTTAATTATTAGTTTCACTTGTAAGTTGCTTTGGATAAAAGCATTGACTGAAAGAGATAAATGTAAATGAGGTAAATGAATAGTCTGACAGTTTAAAATAAACAGCAGCTTTTATTTCAAAAAGTAAAAGGGCCAAAAGGTTTAGTTTTGGTTACTGAGGTTAAGGTTAGGGTTAGATTTAGGAATAGAGTCCATCTGGCTTGGTAAGGAGAAAGGTGTGGTGCTCTCCTGATGTTCTCCAGGTTCTGATGGTCTGTGTTGATGATGGATAGAGAAAGGAACAGCGTGATCGCTCCTGGTTGCACGCTTCGTAATTTCTCTCAGCCAGTGACAGCTTCAAGGAAAAGTACACAGAGTTACTGAACTTTGGGGGTTTAAAGGCAGTGGTCTATATGCTAGTGAAAAACCCATCTCACAGGTATCTGCTCAAGAAAAACCTCGCAGATGTGAACTAATAGGAGTCTAGTGTATTGCCATTACATTTCTGCATAAATAGTCCTTGTAATGATCACATTAAGCACTGCAACATTTGGTTTAATTTAACAAAATGGTTCATTATTCAGCAGCACACAAAACAGCACTTGATCCAGCACATGCTGTTATTTTACTTTCTGTTTTTATTTTGTGCTCCAACATTTACTCACGCGTAGCTTAATGTCTTAATGAGATGCTAAACTGAGGTCATGAAATCATAGTGTTTACGGGATGTGGACTACTTCATCATGCCTTTAATTAAGCTTTTAAAAGGAATGATTTAAATAATGCCAAAATTTGTGCCCACAGTTTGAAGGAAAAGCTGAACAAGTTCTCAACTATTACACTTACAGCTCAGTTTATGTTCATTATTAATTTTATTTTTTTTAAAAAAGTCCTCTGGGGTGAGAATCCAACGGCAGAAGTTATTTGTCAAAATTTACAAAAGAAGAACAAGTCGAAATACAAATTTGGACAAAACAATATCAGAAAAAAATGAAGGAAAGAAACTTGTCTATATTCTTATACTTTTAAAGCCATTGGAACTCTGTGGCTATTCGCTAAGTGGGTTCCCTCTACTAGCTTGTTATTGTCACTGCTGCTCTGTCTGTCAGTTAGCTATGAACTGTTCTGTTGCTCAGTACAGCACTCACCTCCCAGTCTGTTAACGAGTGGTTTCTCTCTGCACTCTGAGTGTTTTCACATCAGAATCGGGAATTGGTTTTGGTTTGGTGCCATCATCAAGGAGTACATCAAAACATACAGTGCAGCAGCAACAACACAGTGCAATAAACAAACAGTACAGCAGGATGAGACAGTGCAGCAGACACATTATACATTGGACAGGCAAAGAGAAGAGACATTGCAAGAGCAAATATGATTACACAGAGACAGGCTATAGACAAGAGACATAAGACAACTGAATAGCATCCAGAAAGAAAGTGTCTCAGTGGCGTGTAGTTGGAGAGGTGATGGACCTGAAGCCCCTCTGCATAAATCATTCATACGAGCATTTACACAAGAAATTTGGTATTCATAAAAATCCCATAGATTCAGAAAAACATTTGTACTTTACTCATTCTCCTGAGTGTGTGTAAATTTAAAGCTCTGTAAAGCTGCTTTATGACAACGTCTATTACTAAAAGCACTATACAAATAATTACATTTTATTTAATTTGTATAGTGCTTTTAGTAATAGACGTTGTCATAAAGCAGCTTTACAGAAATCCGGATATGTTAACAGGAACTTGAGTCTGAGCAACAGAAGGGCGTGGTGGCTTAGTGGTTAGTGATATTGCCTCACATCTCTGAGGTTCCTGCCTTTGCCCCGTGTGTGCGGAGTTTGTGTGTTCTCCCTCTGGGTTCTCTGGTTTCTGGTTTCTGGTTTTGATTAGCATTGCTAAATTGTCTGTAGTGTGTGAGTGCCCTGCGATGGCACCCTGTCCAACTATTATTATTATTATTTTATTTAATGATCTTATTTTTTTTCATTTAGTACTGCTCTTCAGAAGCTGCATAAGATATTTACACGTTTCCCAGAAGACAAAATAACAATTTACATCGATCATCCTGTTCAAAAGTTTACACTCCCCTGGCTCTTGATGTGTCGCGTTTCCTTCTTGAGCATCAGTGAACGTTTGCAGCTTTTGTAATAGTTGTGTTCGAGTCTCTCAGCTGTCCTCAGTGTGAAAAGATGGATCTCAGCATCATATAGCTGCTGATGGAAAGGAGTCAGATACGCAGAAGATGCTGGAAAAGCAGAGAAGGTGCAGGAGCTGGAGGATTTTTTTGAAGAACAGTGTGCAGTTTAACTGCTCAGGACAAACAAGAGACTCATGAACAACTTTCACAAAACATAAAAACAGTCTCTGATCATCAGGAAACACACACAGGATTAAGAATCGAGCGTATGGAAACTTCTGAACTGGTTCATTTGTGTAAATTCAGTTATTGTTGTGTCTTGTGGACTTTATGTAAACATCTGCTATGTGAAATAGCTTATTCAGGGCAGAACTAAATAAAAAACAAGATGCGAATTTTATGATCCCTCTTATTTTTTTTTAAATTATTAACATTTTGCAGATTCTGCAACATGTATGTAAACTTATGCCCCAACTGTATAACTGTATAGGAAATCTAATAAATTTAAACTTCGACCTGATGGACTTCAGATCCTATAATCTGCAGGGATTACTGCGCTTTTCTCTCTGGAATATTCTGTGGAGTTTAAACTGTTTGTGTTTATGACGTTTGCAGCGTTTAGCAGACGCTTTTATCCAGAGCGACTGATAGAAGAGCTTTAGAGTCTCGATCAGAAACACGTCCTCATGCTAGTTCACTCGCTCAGGGACTCAGAGCTCCATCCACAACATTTTATTGGCATTAATTAAAGAACATAAAAATAAAGAAAGTGCGCTGACACACACCCATGAATTAAGACAAATAAAACTAATCATTTTTAACCAAATAAAAATATAATGTAACATAAGTCAATTATAATAAACGGAGGAGAGGCTGGTCTCTCTGCACAGAGCCGTAAGAATCAAACTAATGTGAACTCCAGTGCACAGCCTGTTCAAGTCATTCCACAGGTTTTTGATAGGAATTAGAGCTAGGCTCTGACTGGGCCATTCCAAAATCATCTTCTTCTGAAGCTGTTCCGTTGTTGACTTGGATTTGTGCTTTGGGTTGTTATCGTGCTGGAAGGTGAAATTTTTCTTCATCTTCAGCTATCTAACAGACGCCTGCAGGTTCAGTGTCAAACTAGATTTGTATTTACAGCTATCCATGATTCCCTCTGTGTTGACTAGAGCCCCAGTCCCAGCTGAAGAGAAGCAGCGCCATAGCATGACATTGTTTAGGATTCGTTTGCCAGCCTCATTAATAAAACTTCTAACTGCATTTGCATCTGCCTTCGCCTCCCTCTCGTGACATACATCCTGTGGGAAAAGAGGTTTTTTTCTTCAGTATAAAGACAATATACGAAGCTTTTGCTCTTTTTTATCGCTTCTTACTGAAACCAAAACAAAACCGAGTTTTAAACGCAGAATAATAAAATATAGACAGGGTTTAACAGGGCGTGTCAGAGAAGTTACTGAGTTCCTGGCACTACAGATATGATAATGTGACCTACTAATGATCAAGTGTTACAAGTACAACAAGCACTTATAATAAGGATCAGAAGAATCAGTGTGTATTAAAATGAGGTGTGTGTAGTACACATGGAGTGTTTAGGTGTTTAGTGTGATGAGTGTGAGTACATGTTGAAGACACACCCATTTCTGTGTTTTATACACAGATCAGAATTACTGCACACGTCCTGCATCACCGAACACACATTCGTAAAAATAATCCTGCAGAAAGAATAACAATGAGGGCAATTTTTTTTCTGTATGTACAGGAATTTACAAAGATTTTGTAATAAATTTTCCTTTGATTTTTATCCCCGACTTGTGTGTTTTTAAAGGGTCGATTATGTGATAACCAGGCATTTTTAGAGTACATTATCATCCAGTAAAAATGTTCAAACCGTTTCTACTTGTCTTAATGAAATGGCCCACAGAAGAGAAAGATGAGGCAGATTCTGTTTAAGATCAGCAGCTCAGTGAGTCAGATACGGGACAAAGGCATCTGAAGGACATTTTCTACTGTCAAAATATTTAATAAGAAAAGCTCATTGTAATTACCATCCTGCTGAGCACAGAGCTACCACTTTCCATACTTTAAAACAATAATGAAAAAAAGCAGTAATAATAAATGAGGATTGAGGTGCGATCAGAACAATCATTAATTTACTAATTTATTTAACATTTAATTTACATGAAATCGTCAAATTACACCTCAATGTCAATTGCATACAACAACAAACTAAACAACAAAACATTTCTACTCACCATAACACTCAATCAATGGGAGCGCTGGGCTTATTTCCCTGCAATAATACAGTCCCAGCGAGGAGGGATGGGGAACAGTGAGACTCGAAGCATGTTGCAAATGTTCAATCTGCTCCGTAACTTTGTTTTATGGCTGTCAGTGCAGAAAACCCAGCTTCGCCAAGGTATGAAGTTGGAATGGGGAGTAAACATTTAAGAGCCTTCGCAACTATCTCTGGATATTCTGTCTTTGTTTTAATCCAGAAGCCTGCATGTCTGAGAGGATGTCTGAAACATACTTTTCATCTGCGATCTCAATGAGTTGATCCTCTTCATGCACTGACAGGGACGATTCATGGGGCACATTTGCAACTGGGTCATGGACCTATTCCTTTGCAATTCTTGGATTGCCTGCTTTTGGGAAGTAACACTCAAACTCGGTTGACAGCAAAGCTATGTGATCGCACACCAGCTGGGAGAGAGAAGGCCCAGGTTCTTTCTTTCCCAAATATCCACACAGTGTTGGAAACATGTCAAATGTGCTGCTTGGCACTCGCTGTCCCCACAGTTGATTCAAAGCGTTTATTGTCATGTGCACAGTGAGGAAACCAAGTTTCCCTGAACAAACTGCAGCTTGGCTTTGAATGCAGACACTTTGTCTGCCAACTTAGACAGTTGTCATTCTCCCCTGAAGTGACAAACTGAGTTCATTCAGCAGGTTGAAGATGTCACACAGGTACATGAGTTTACTATCCATTCCTCGTCACTGAAGTGTGCTGCCAGTGGTGACTTTGTTTCTGAAAGAAATCTCTGTATTGGCTCTCCTAACCCATAATTCTGGCTAAGGATCTTCCCTAAGGATCTTCAGAGTGTAACAAAGGGGTTTGTGTTCTGCTTCCATTTCTTCACAAAGCTGTTCGAAAAGACAGGAGTTGAGGGCATTTGCTTTGATGTGGTTGATTATTTTAACGTCATTCAGCACGGAGTGAAGTTCTGGTGATATTTTACGGCTAGCCAGCATTTCCCCCAGTATGACACAGTGTGTAGATTCACATTCAGGCACAATTTCTTTGACCCGAGTAGTGAGACCGGACAGCCCCGTCTGTGCATATTCCACCGCAAAATGGCCAGTCAAGTTTGCCTGATATGTAGTCATTCAAAGACTTGAAAATTTCTGCCCCAGTTGTGTTTGTTGGCATTGAGCGCACACACAATATATCCTCATTCACATCGTCTTGAAATATATATCGCACATAAACCAGTAGTATTGCCTTTTTGTCAACATCGGTCAATTCGGCCTTTCTAACAATTGCCCTTCAATGTCCTCTGCGACAGTTGTAGCTGAAAGAGGAATCTGGCCTATCTAGTTAGCTGCAGCTTCGCTGAATATTCGGATAGTGGCTCTTAAAGAACGCAATAAATAATACAGTGGCATATATAGACATTTTTCCCAGAACATTCTTGCAACCCCGTAGCAACTCTTCCACAGCCCCATACTGGGTCGCGACCTGGGGGTTGGGGACCTCTGCTCTAGTGTGTGCACCCTGCAGAGACCTTAGACAAAGTCACCCAGTGAGCGTGATGCAGGGTTTGTTATAAATACCTTCTCATCATGTCTCTCTGCTCCTTTTACACTGCTCACCTCGTACCATGTTGAATTTCTTGTGCATCTTGGATGTGTGTGACCTGTAGTCAGAGCTGCAGGTAACCTGTCCTCTAAAGCTGGTGACAAACTCCTATCATCTCTTCATGGCTGCGGTGAGTGTGCTCTTTTTTTAATTTATTATTGGATGTCATTTTATTTCTGAGGAACTTTGCAGATGATGTAACAGGAATACCCCCACTGACCTTCCACACAGTCCATCTGTCTGTCTGCATCCCGCTGTGCTCCGAGTGAAAAAAGGGAAATGAAGTAAAAGTTCACCGTTTAATTATCTGGCTGAATTCTAAAGAGATTTCAATGTAATGAAGGAACACCTATATAAGCAAACACACTAAATGTTGTGTCCTGAGGGTGTGCAAACTTTCTCACTCAGCTCGGTCTGTGTGTCAGTCACTGTGATTTAGTTTTAACCAGAGTTTATGTAAAGTAAGACAAAAGGGACAGAGTGGTTTGCATAAGCCAGTTTGCCTGAAAGAAGACAAATAAGCAGCTGATTTGTCACTAAATAGAAAAATGGCCTCTGAAGGTCACATAACAAAATAAAAATATAGCATTGATGGTTTACCTCCAAATTTCAGCTCCTTACTAACACAGTACTCCAACACTCGAGCTATTAACACTTAATAAGGAGAAAGATTTTGAGTCAAAGTCACAAAATGAACGTGATGCGGTACTTGTTATAAGAGTACATGTACTATTTATGGTTTCATTTTCTTATATTTCTCAGCTTCACACACCTTGCTGATCTAGTGTGGAAGGGGTGTGTGTTTGTATGTGCATTATCTGGGAGCTACAACCAGGCTTTCACATTTGATTTATGGACTTCAGAAGATGTATGCATGGTAGCCTACAGCGGCCACTTTGGGTCCACAAATATGGTGCATGTTACGTGTGGTCTACACCAATTAGGAAACTTTTACCAGAGATGCACATCAGAAGCACTGGTCTATCATCACCAGCTGCTGTACATTGGGAAAACAAATCTCGACAGGCATAAACGATGGACTGTGGGAACAGCTACGTGACCTCAGGCTGCTACACGAACTAGGCCCTGTGAGCACAGTATTGCCTGATGCTGCTGGCCAGAATAGAGGCCGTCGGAAACTTCTGCAAGGCACCTTAATCATCTGGTTGAATTCTAACAGAGATGTCAGTGTAATGAAGGAACGTCTGTATAATCAAACACACTAAATGTTATGTCCTGAGAACAGGGACAGAGGAAGCTGTTTTACATTTATGAGACGCCCAAATTAATGAAGTAATTTTTCTTTTAACAGAGAATGTGTGTTACAATAATTACCACAGCACGGTTTAATTCTCAAATCAGAAGGTGTTGATTAATTTTCTGTAGCGGCACGGATCTGAATATTTACATCTGCATCATTAACGATTAGGTCACTGTGCTCACATGGCCTTGCATGGTGGACGCTCTGCATGACCGAATAATAAATGGATTAAAAACATTAAAAAAAACATTAAAAAGCTAAAGCACACTTTATTGTACATTATTACTACATACTACATTATTGCTCCTATCACAGCTCACTTCACAGGGCATGCTTCACATAATCTAATAATAAACAGATTAGAACCATGATTAGAACGTACACAGAACGTAGTTCCTGTTATCACTTACATTATTAGCAGCGACATACAGTCATTCCACACCAGCTTCTCTTTTATTCTCTTTAAGGTAATGAGACAAAAAAATGCTTCTTGTCATGTTACAGAGAAACCAGAAACTCCTCTGTTCTGAAAACTCGAGACTTGCAGATGTTCAATAACATTAAATGTAGCCATAACATAACAGGTAAAGAGTGCAGTGTGTTGTTCATTAATAAATTAAAAATTGTAATTGTTGGAAAATCGCTGTGCTTTAAGAGAAATACTATGTCTGACATTCAAACTCAAAAACTACTCAAAATACTCAATTTTAAGTTTAAGTTTGTGTAGCCTGTTTCTCTAGTATACCCATTTACATTTATATTTATTCATTTAGCAGACGCTTTTATCCAAAGCGACTTACAAATGAGGAAATACAAGCAAAATGCCCAATTTTAAAATATTTCTATAGCATATTTCTTTATTTGTTTATCTATATATTATCAGTTGCAGCTGCATTTACAGTAAAATGAGTCCTGAATGTCGGGGTGAATGTTGCTGAATGTTCCTCTGCACCTGTTCTCCCTGCGTCCTTGCCTGAGATCCCCCCCCCCCCCCCCCCCCCACCCACCCAAACTGTGATTTGGCTTAATCGGGGTTTTATGTAAAGGAGGACAAAAGTACTTAGAGGTTTGCATAAGCTGATTTGCCTGATGGAAGCAAATAAGCAGCTCAGTTTATCACCAGTGGAAAAAGGCATGTGTACTCTCCCTCTGTTTGAAAAGTTTGAACTCTAGTTGTATCTGCTAATTTTTGCTGATGTCTGAGGAAATCCTTGCTGCTGTTTCTCTCTTGATTTTCTTTAATTTACACACAGTTAGTCTGCTGCTGGTCTCTCTGGGTCTGCATGTCTTTACAGAAGTCCTTCTTTGATTTTTTTTTTTTAACAAGTTTTGTTGATCAGGTGAATAGAATTGCCTTCGTTTTGCAAACTGATGATGCTAGCCCTTTCCCTGAAACTTACTTCACTCTTTAGTCATTTTTCAATTACTTTTAACTAGCTGGTCCCAATGTAATTTATAGTGAATGTTTGTAGTCAATTACATTTCATTTCATCCAGGTCCCCTTGCAGCGTAACCACACGGTGTAGTTCATCACATGAACTATGGATTAAATATGACAAGCAGAATAGGATTAAGTGTCCAAATGCTTTTTTATGAAGAGTATATCTATTATTCATATATTTTTAATTATAAAAATGATTTTTTTTGGAAAATATTTTGCTTAAAAAGGGTGTTTTGTGGTAGCTTTCTTTAAAATAAATGCCAGCTGGTTTGACATTTCCTAATGCAGTGAAATTCATACATTTGAAAGTGTGTCTTAAGTGTGTAAAAACTTTACGGGGTCACTGCATATTATTCAACAGTGTAACAGAACCTGAAAGGCCAAAATCTGGAGCCGAATTACTG
The DNA here is from genome assembly GCF_027358585.1 of Pangasianodon hypophthalmus. Taxonomy (NCBI): domain Eukaryota; kingdom Metazoa; phylum Chordata; class Actinopteri; order Siluriformes; family Pangasiidae; genus Pangasianodon; species Pangasianodon hypophthalmus. The sequence goes on from NC_069739.1 coordinate 12,570,304, forward strand.
AAAAGGTGAATTAGATGTGAATTATGTGAGGTGAAAAGAAAATTGTTTGACATGAAAACAGAGGGGAAAAAAAATCTGCATCTAATGTACCCAGGTGACCATGGACACCAAGCACATCACACAGAGAAACTGCTTTTGTTATTCAAAGCAAAATGTCCCAATGCACCTGGTGTCATGTTGGAAAAGCAGGAGGGCGAGTGAGTGTCACAGGAATCCCGATGGTAGGATTATACAGTATACTGCAGCTTAACACACACAACATCGGTCACTTAGTTGTAACTTTGTGCTGTAATAAGTAATAAAGTGTTAATAAAGAACATGTTGCAAACAGAACTGACTTACACACCACCTGAGTCACTGCAGCATATCCTCCTTTATACAGCGACATTCTTAATTGAATGAGTGCTTTTATTTGTCTTAATTTATGTGTTCATGTTGGCTTGCATTTATTTATTGTCATATTTAATATTTCATATTTTTTCACATTTAATATATGTTTTTTAGCTAATCCCATTAATAGGTATTGACTGGGTTTCACAAAATTTTCATTAAATTGTGAAATTAAAATAGCTACATAAATTATTTAAACTTACTATACATTTGTAAGTCATATATAAAAGTGCAATAATTCACTGCAAATTATATACAGGCCAAAAAAATCGAGGTTTACATTAGTTAGTTGTCTTATGCATAAAATTACATGCTCAGTAACACAGATCGAGTTTGAATATTTTTCCAAAATTACAGGATTTTCATTAATGCCAGATTTCTTGTGTAAGTCCTTGTACAGTTTATGAATAAATCCATTCGTACCCAGGCTGATAAATTAGGCCCAGTGATTAGCTTTAAATTTCAGCTTTCTTCTAATACACTTCAACACTCGAGCTGTTTAACTCTTAATAAGGAGAAAAGTTTCCTTTTACAAACTACAAAAGAACTACAAACAGCCGCAATTTAGACAAAGATCTGGAATATTTCACATTAGGGTTGTTACTGTGTCACAGTTTCACTGTATGATCAGATGGTTAATTCACCAACTTTTTCGAAATACAAACTTAAATGGATTTGTATCAATTTTGGCTCAGCGTGATGTTTTTCCTCAGACACACACTCTGCTTCAGCTTCTCAAAATTATATTTCTAAAGCTCTCTTTAGACTGGCTTGGTTTTCCATGTGAAGGTGTGTAATGTAATTACAGCAGATATAAAAAGTATACACACCCCTGTTAAAAGCTTTTTGTGATGTAAAAAAAATTAAACCAAAATAAATTATTGCAGGTCTTTTTTCATCTTTAGTGTGATATAGCAACCAAAAAATTTAAGTAAATAACAAATAAAAGAAAAATAAAAACTTACAATAAACTGGTTGGGTAAGTGTACACACCCCTTAACTAATACCTTGTTAAATCACTTTTTCCCTTGTACTACAGCACTCAGTGTTTCTGGGTAACAGTCTGCCAACTTAGCACATCTTCATCTGGTCATTTTATTCCACTCTTCCTTGCAAAACTGCTCCAGATCTATCAGATAGCGAGGGGATCTCCTGTACACAGCCGTCTTCTAGTCATTCCACAGGGTTTAGATAGGATTCAATCCAAAGACATCTAAGGACATTTTCTACTGTCAAAATATTTAATGTGAAAAGCTCATTGTTAATTACCAACCTACTGAACACAGAGCTACCACTTTACATAACATTAAAGCAAAAAAAAAAGCATTAATAATAAATTAATATAAAAGATAATTATAAATCACTTTCTTCTTTTCCTGAGGAAATGACAAAAATGTCCCGGTGTCAGCCAACATTTCATATTTCAAAATCATTGTGTGATGCTACATACTGACATCTTAATAATATTTTCAGCCTTTTCCACTGAACAACCTTCATCATCCACTTGTGTGTGCTGGGTCTGCTTAAGGACCGTCATCTTGTCCCTAGCGAGGTCATCATGGCTGCATCACACACCGGACAGGCAGGGTAAATACACAATGATTTATTATTTTTATTTTAAATAATAATTTCTAAAATCCTACACAGTTAATTATTTAATCCATTAATTAATCTAAAACCTGGATATTCTATTGTTTTGTGTATGCGTGTGTGTGTGTGTGTGTGTGTGTGTGTGTGTGCGCGCGTACCAAAGCTGGTAACAGACTCCTTTTTCCTATCTTCCTGCCAGTAATGAGTGTATTCCTAAACATTTGGAGGCACAGGAACTCTCTGGTTATTAGATAAATGCTCTGTTAATGAGTGGTTTCTCTCTGCTCTTTGAGCTCTTTCACAATGCTGACTGTTTCATCACCTGCAGACCCGTGAATACGAGCAGGTAGCGTGGTTTAGCGGTTCTCCCTCCCCATGCCACACTCTATTCCACTGTGTTTCTGAAATTGGCTGGATTCTGCTAACACACATACACTGGCTGATGTTGGGCTTCCTTCATTTCCCTGTATCTGTTTCTTTATCAGGTCTGCCCCTGCACACCCTGTGACCTGATCCAGAATGCAGCTGGATGAATCTTGCCAATTTCTCACTGATATAAAACACTGATACTAACATACCAAGCAAAAAACAGACCAGTGCCCACCTACGTTAAAGCACTTATCACACCCGGCTGCACCACACTCCCTCTGAAGCTCCAGCACTGCTCTACTCACTAGCTATCAAGCCACAAGGAAGATCTACAACAATACTCTTCTCTGTCCTGAACTTCCCCTGTCTGTTCCAACAGCTGAGATTAAACATGTAACTGAGCTCCTTGTAACTGATTCAGTAATGTCCTATATTTAAACCGCTAAGGCACAGAAAACAGCATATGAACAGGTGATGCAAAATTCTGGTTTTGCAGTAAAAACAAAGTCATAGAAACTCTTTCGTCTCAAGTTTCTTGCTGTCTGTCTATGAGAGTTTTATCACAGAGGACACAAAAAAAAGTGTAATATCATCAGCCAGATTAATTTCACAGTAAAACCTGTTTTTTAAAAATGAACTGTTTAAGAAAAAATAAATGTTAGACTTGCTAGAAATTATAACTCATATGTCTAAGCCATGTGTAGTTGTGGGTGTGCAGTGCCTCCTCTGGCTCAACTCTTGCACCAGATCTAATTTAGTTTCACACTAATGGGGGTGAATACTTACGGACTCACAATTTTTATGGTTTTATTTTTAAATAATTTTGCAAACTATATTTATTTATCTCCCCACTTCATTATGATGGGATAATGAGTGTAGATCCATGATATAAAGCCTTTAATCCTACACTGTGTTAGATTTGTGTCAGTCCTGACCTTGTTGTTCCCAAACCTGTCCTGATGATAATAATTAAATAATAATTAAAACTAAACTGAACAATTTGTTTTCACATTACACACTAAAGACAATTTGAAAAACATCTCTATTGCTCTTTTTTTTTAGTCGTGCCCTGCCCATGTCAGATTTCCATCCAATCTGTTTTGTAAAGTAAAACAAAAGAAGGAGGAGGAGGTGGTTTGCATTTAGTCATCAAGCCTAAAAGAAGATAAACAGTAACTCAGTTAGTCAGACTCTGCAGAATTTCTCTGAAAAACACTAAGATCTATAAAAGCTTCAACACTGACAGTTTACCTTCTGCACATTTCAGGTATGTTTCACTACTTTACCCACATACTTCAGTTATTTCCTAACACTTAATAAGGGAAATGTTTTATAGAGCTTGGCGTGTGATAATTAATGTTTTTAGTACGTTTGTGTGAGCAGGTTTGTGCAGACATCTTTACACTACAGTTTAAAAGAGACTCATGGATCAATGTTTTAGAAACACAGACTGCAGCATAAGAATCAGATCCACTGATAAATTTACATTAGATATTTTAATGCTCTGTGAGATCTCTATTTATATAACACTTTCAATTTGAGTTTAAAATCTACGAATGGTTTACACAGTAAAATATTAGAAGGTCAACACAAGGTATTTATGAAAAGCACATTAAATAACCAGTGACTACTAATGAATTGACTGTAAATCTATGAAGATTACTACAGTAATGAAAAGTCTCTAATGTATAAAACATTTAATGTTGTTATTGTTCACTTAAAAAAAAAAAACAGAATTAAAAAAACACTTTCCACCAGCTGTGCTGTGAGTCTTATAGTCTTAATAATCATAAATTATCAGCTGTGAACATCTGACTACTTAACACAGGACACAGAGTAGTGTTGAGCTGAACGCTCTTATTCACTAATGCATTTCCTGTGATTAGTTTAATAAATAGTTCATTATTAGATTAGCATTTACGATTTTTCTGTTGTACAGATCATGTTAAAAACAGTTTAATGTTGTTATCCTATTTAACATGTGACTATTAGAAGAACTTGAACCCAATCCTGAACATCAGTGCTGATTGAAAATACAAATATAAATAGAAATACAATACTGTAAGTGTATACTGAATACTGTTCATCCTGTTAATGTTAAATGTAAAACACTAAAAACATGACTGTGAGTTCTACATCGTTTACACTGTGTACATCATTTTAATTTATTTATATAAATTATGATTTTTAATTAAATTTTCTTTGCTTCTTGTATTTACACAAGCCTTTCTTAAGAAAGCCAAAGTGTTGTAGCAAAATTCAAATAAATCTAGTACTGAGAGTTTAAAATATTATTTCTAAAAAAGTGTTAAACACTATAAATGGCCACGAGAGCTCCATGAAAATCTCAATAAAGTCAAATCAAGAAAAATAACATCACAAGTGTATAAACACTTATTAAATTATGACGACTTCCCAATAGAAAAATGGTTATCGGCTCTCATCCTGAAGAACACAGTAATAAATTGGAAAACCATATCCAATAATATATTCTCAATACTAAAACTCATTTATACACACATAAGTTATATCATATGAGTTTAAGCAATAGCAAATGTAAATATTGTAAACATTGCCCTAATTCCATAGATGATTATTTTCATGCTCTCTGGTCGTGTCCTGAACAGGCTGTGTGAGATCCTACACTGCCCCTCCATCACAATACTGGGTGATCCATCATCACTTTAAATACCCCAACAATACCAACCATTTATAATAACATCATTAACAATTGCCAAAAATGTTATATTACTCAACTGGAAAGACAGAACTAAAATATCCTCCCTCACTGGCTTAACGTCTTCAACTCACAGCAGCCATTAAAAACAGGAACGAATCACATTTAGACCCTTTGCTGACATACTTGGGAGCTGATATCTCCTAATACCGTGTGTGTGTGTGTGTGTGTGTAATGAAATAATTTCTGAGTTTTATTTTTTTCTTGTTAATTTTGTGATAATTTGACCAACAGTCGCACATTTATGTCCTCGATCTCGATGCTCCCTTCCCACAAATTGTTGTACACTATCTCCTATTAGTTTGTTTCTTTTCTTTGTTATTCATCTCTTTTTTGGTCTGTTTTTCCTTGTTGTTTTGTCTTCTTCTTGGTCTGTCTAAGTTTATCTTCAGATAGAATCATGTGTAGTGATGTATAGTGACGTGATGTGTAGTGATGTGATGTGTAGTGATGTGTAGTGATGTGTAGTGATGTGTAGTGATGTGTAGTGATGTGATGTGTAGTGATGTGTAGTGATGTGATGTGCTGTGATGTGTAGTGATGTGATGTGTACTGATGTGTAGTGATGTGTAGTGATGTGATGTATAGTGATGTGTACTGATGTGTAGTGATGTATAGTGATGTGTAGTGATGTGTACTGATGTGTAGTGATGTGATGTGTAGTGATGTGATGTGTAGTGATGTGATGTGTAGTGATGTGCTGTGATGTGTAGTGATGTGATGTGTAGTGATGTGTACTGATGTGTAGTGATGTGATGTGTAGTGATGTGATGTGTAGTGATGTATAGTGATGTGTAGTGATGTGTACTGATGTGTAGTGATGTGATGTGTAGTGATGTGATGTGTAGTGATGTGTACTGATGTGTAGTGATGTGATGTGTAGTGATGTGATGTGTAGTGATGTATAGTGATGTGATGTGATGTGTAGTGATGTATAGTGATGTGTAGTGATGTGATGTGTAGTGATGTGATGTGTAGTGATGTATAGTGATGTGTAGTGATGTGATGTGTAGTGATGTGTACTGATGTGTAATGATGTGATGTGTAGTGATGTGATGTATAGTGATGTGATGTGATGTGATGTGTAGTGATGTGATGTGATGTGTAGTGATGTGATGTGTAGTGATGTGATGTGATGTGTAGTGATGTGATGTGTAGTGATGTATAGTGATGTGATGTATAGTGATGTGATGTGTAGTGATGTATAGTGATGTGATGTATAGTGATGTGATGTGATGTGTACTGATGTGTAGTGATGTGATGTGTAGTGATGTATTGTGATGTGTAGTGATGTATAGTGATGTGTAGTGATGTGATGTGTAGTGATGTGATGTGTAGTGATGTATAGTGATGTGATGTGATGTGTAGTGATGTGATGTGTAGTGATGTGATGTGATGTGATGTGTAGTGATGTGATGTGATGTGATGTGTAGTGATGTGATGTGTAGTGATGTGATGTGATGTGTAGTGATGTGATGTGTAGTGATGTATAGTGATGTGATGTATAGTGATGTGATGTGTAGTGATGTATAGTGATGTGATGTATAGTGATGTGATGTGATGTGTACTGATGTGTAGTGATGTGATGTGTAGTGATGTATAGTGATGTGATGTGTAGTGATGTGATGTGTAGTGATGTGATGTGATGTGTACTGATGTGTAGTGATGTGATGTGTAGTGATGTATAGTGATGTGATGTGATGTGTAGTGATGTGATGTGATGTGTACTGATGTGTAGTGATGTGATGTGTAGTGATGTATAGTGATGTGATGTGTAGTGATGTGATGTGTAGTGATGTGTAGTGATGTGTACTGATGTGTAGTGATGTGATGTGTAGTGATGTGATGTGTAGTGATGTATAGTGATGTGATGTGTAGTGATGTGATGTGTAGTGATGTGATGTGTAGTGATGTGTAGTGATGTGATGTGTAGTGATGTGATGTGTACTGATGTGTAGTGATGTGTAGTGTAGTGATGTGTAGTGATGTGATGTGTAGTGATGTGTAGTGATGTGATGTGTAGTGATGTGTAGTGATGTGATGTGTACTGATGTATAGTGATGTGATGTGTAGTGTAGTGATGTGTAGTGATGTGATGTGTAGTGATGTGTAGTGATGTGTACTGATGTGTAATGATGTGATGTGTAGTGATGTATAGTGATGTGATGTGATGTGTAGTGATGTGCTGTGTAGTGATGTATAGTGATGTGATGTATAGTGATGTGATGTGATGTGTACTGATGTGTAGTGATGTGATGTGTAGTGATGTATAGTGATGTGATGTGATGTGTAGTGATGTATAGTGATGTGTAGTGATGTGATGTGTAGTGATGTGATGTGTAGTGATGTATAGTGATGTGATGTGATGTGTAGTGATGTGATGTGTAGTGATGTGATGTGATGTGATGTGTAGTGATGTGATGTGATGTGATGTGTAGTGATGTGATGTGTAGTGATGTGATGTGATGTGTAGTGATGTGATGTGTAGTGATGTATAGTGATGTGATGTATAGTGATGTGATGTGTAGTGATGTATAGTGATGTGATGTATAGTGATGTGATGTGATGTGTACTGATGTGTAGTGATGTGATGTGTAGTGATGTATAGTGATGTGATGTGTAGTGATGTGATGTGTAGTGATGTGATGTGATGTGTACTGATGTGTAGTGATGTGATGTGTAGTGATGTATAGTGATGTGATGTGATGTGTAGTGATGTGATGTGTAGTGATGTGATGTGATGTGATGTGTAGTGATGTGATGTGATGTGATGTGTAGTGATGTGATGTGTAGTGATGTGATGTGATGTGTAGTGATGTGATGTGTAGTGATGTATAGTGATGTGATGTATAGTGATGTGATGTGTAGTGATGTATAGTGATGTGATGTATAGTGATGTGATGTGATGTGTACTGATGTGTAGTGATGTGATGTGTAGTGATGTATAGTGATGTGATGTGTAGTGATGTGATGTGTAGTGATGTGTAGTGATGTGTACTGATGTGTAGTGATGTGATGTGTAGTGATGTGATGTGTAGTGATGTATAGTGATGTGATGTGTAGTGATGTGATGTGTAGTGATGTGATGTGTAGTGATGTGTAGTGATGTGATGTGTAGTGATGTGATGTGTACTGATGTGTAGTGATGTGATGTGTACTGATGTGTAGTGATGTGTAGTGTAGTGATGTGTAGTGATGTGATGTGTAGTGATGTGTAGTGATGTGATGTGTAGTGATGTGTAGTGATGTGATGTGTACTGATGTATAGTGATGTGATGTGTAGTGTAGTGATGTGTAGTGATGTGATGTGTAGTGATGTGTAGTGATGTGTAATGATGTGATGTGTAGTGATGTATAGTGATGTGATGTGTAGTGATGTGATGTGATGTGTAGTGATGTGCTGTGTAGTGATGTGATGTGTAGTGATGTATAGTGATGTGATGTGATGTGTAGTGATGTATAGTGATGTGTAGTGATGTGATGTATAGTGATGTGTAGTGATGTGATGTGTAGTGATGTGTAGTGATGTGATGTGTAGTGATGTATAGTGATGTGATGTGTAGTGATGTGATGTGTACTGATGTATAGTGATGTGATGTGTAGTGATGTGATGTGTAGTGATGTGTAGTGATGTGATGTGTAGTGATGTGTAGTGATGTGATGTGTACTGATGTATAGTGATGTGATGTGTAGTGTAGTGATGTGTAGTGATGTGATGTGTAGTGATGTGTAGTGATGTGTACTGATGTGTAATGATGTGATGTGTAGTGATGTATAGTGATGTGATGTGATGTGTAGTGATGTGATGTGATGTGTAGTGATGTGCTGTGTAGTGATGTGATGTGTAGTGATGTATAGTGATGTGATGTGATGTGATGTATAGTGATGTGTAGTGATGTGATGTGTAGTGATGTGTAGTGATGTGATGTGTAGTGATGTGTAGTGATGTATAGTGATGTGATGTGATGTGTTGTGATGTGATGTGTAGTGATGTGTAGTGACGTGATGTAGAGTGATGTGTAGTGATGTGATGTATAGTGATGTGATGTGTAGTGATGTGTAGTGATGTGTAGTGATGTATAGTGATGTGATGTGTAGTGATGTGATGTGTAGTGATGTGATGTGTAGTGATGTGATGTGTTGTGATGTGATGTGTTGTGATGTTATGTGTAGTGATGTTTAGTGACGTGATGTGTAGTGATGTGTAGTGATGTGATGTGTAGTGATGTATAGTGATGTGTAGTGACGTGATGTGTAGTGACCAGATGTATAGTGATGTGTAGTGATGTGATGTGTAGTGATGTATAGTGATGTGTAGTGATGTGATGTGTAGTGATGTGATGTGTAGTGATGTGTAGTGATGTATAGTGATGAGATGTGTAGTGATGTGATGTGATGTGTAGTGATGTGATGTATAGTGATGTGATGTGTAGTGATGTGTAGTGATGTGATGTGTAGTGATGTATAGTGATGTGTAGTGATGTATAGTGATGTGATGTGTAGTGATGTATAGTGATGTGATGTGTACTGATGTGTAGTGATGTGATGTGTAGTGATGTGATGTGTAGTGATGTGATGTGTAGTGATGTGTAGTGATGTGATGTGATGTGTAGTTATGTATAGTGATGTGTAGTGATGTGATGTGTAGTGATGTGATGTGTAGTGATGTGATGTGTAGTGATGTGTAGTGATGTATAGTGATGAGATGTGTAGTGATGTGATGTGTAGTGATGTGATGTGATGTGTAGTGATGTGATGTATAGTGATGTGATGTGTAGTGATGTGTAGTGATGTGATGTGTAGTGATGTATAGTGATGTGTAGTGATGTGATGTGTAGTGATGAGATGTGTAGTGATGTGATGTGTAGTGATGTATAGTGATGTGATGTGTAGTGATGTATAGTGATGTGATGTGTACTGATGTGTAGTGATGTGATGTGTAGTGATGTGATGTGTAGTGATGTGATGTATAGTGATGTGTAGTGATGTGATGTGATGTGATGTATAGTGATGTGATGTATAGTGATGTGATGTGTAGTGATGTGATGTGATGTGTAGTGATGTATAGTGATGTGATGTGTAGTGATGTGCTGTGTAGTGATGTGATGTATAGTGATGTGATGTATAGTGATGTGATGTGAAGTGATGTGTAGTGATGTGTAGTGATGTGTACTGATGTGTAGTGATGTGATGTGTAGTGATGTGATGTGATGTGATGTGATGTATAGTGATGTGATGTGTAGTGATGTGATGTATAGTGATGTGATGTGAAGTGATGTGTAGTGATGTGTAGTGATGTGATGTGTAGTGATGTGATGTGATGTATAGTGACGTGTAGTGACGTGTAGTGATGTGATGTATAGTGATGTGATGTGATGTGTAGTGATGTGTAGTGATGTGATGTGTAGTGATGTGTAGTGATGTGATGTGTAGTGATGTGTTGTGTAGTGATGTGATGTATATTGATGTGTAGTGATGTGATATGTAGTGAAGTGATACTTGCAGTTATCAGTTTTACTGGAGTCACTTTTTATAATCACATTTCTTATTTCTTAGTGAGTTTCAACACATGATGGAGCAGCATCTGTTCATACTCCTGTTTTTCACAGGTGAGAGAAGTGTGTGTGTGTGTGTGTTGGTGATGATTTACAGAAAGGGGGCACTTGGTAGCCTTCATCCTCCTAAACTGGTAGCCCTACTGTCTGATACAGGACACTTCTAGCAACATGAGTTATAATATTTATAGGGGACACAGCACTAGATGTAGTTAGTTACAGATATATGAAGTTTACGTAGATGTTTTTATAAACAGAAATAAAATGTAGAGCTTCATGATTTACACTCAGGAAAAAAAGAGGAAAAAATCATACAGAAACATTTTAAATGAATTATAATTAAAATTTCTGACACAGAGCTAACATTACATAAAACCTTTAAAACTCTCCTCCACAGGAGTCGTCCCCCTCGTCCAGTCTGTCTCTCGTAAGTACTATCTGATCCACCAGGAGAAAACATGGAGTGAGGCTCAGGCTTACTGCCAAGCCGAACACACTGACCTGGCTATCATCGCAAGTAATGATGACATGGTTCAACTTCAGAATGAAATACAGAGTGAACAATTCAGTTCCATTGCTTGGATTGGACTGTACAATGACATCAACAGCTGGCGCTGGTCTCTTGGAAATGAGCCACTGGGAAGTATGAGAACGTGGTATCCAGAACAGCCTGACAACTACTATGCACGTGATGAGTGTGCTGTGATAAGTCTGAGTGGTTGGTTTGATGAACTGTGTACGTACCTATTTCCCATCGTGTGCTTTGATGGTAAGGAACAGCATTTGTTTTGTCAGTATAGAATGTTGTTCTAATAAAAACACTGTCAACAGTGTGTTGTTAGTGTTCTCATTGAATTTAACAGTGTTCTAAATATGATCAATACCACATCTTAATGGGGTGAAACAAACAACTGATCCTTACGAACTTTGACATTTGATGCACTTAGACCTCCTTCTGCTAACAGTCTATTCCCGTAAGACCGACATCACCCATCTTGCAGTGCGGGCATTACTGCAACTGGTCGCAGCCTATTTATGCACATGGGTAAAACACTCAGAGTCTTCTGTTTAGAAGAGGCTAGTAAACGGTATTTTATTTTCTGAGTAGAGATTGGTGGACCGAGGAGCTGGCTGTCTCGTACTCCCTCTCACTATTGTTTTGCCCTCTGTGGTTTATATTTTGCCACATTTTTGTTTTGGTTCCTGTAATGTCAGCCGCTCTTACTTGGTAGGGTGCTCTCCTCTACCAGGGAGGATCTGGGTTTGATCGCTGCAGATGAGCACTCCATTCCTCACTTTATTCTGTCTGCACTCTCTAGGCCTTTCTAGCATTCCTGCCTGGTGTATCAGTGTGTTAGAGCATTTGTATTCAATTCAATTCAATTCAATTCATTTTTATTTGTATAGCGCTTTTTACAAAGGTCATTGTCTCAAAGCAGCTTTACACAAACAAAAGTAAAGTGAAGTGTGTGTGTGTGCCGTCTCTGATGAGCAAGCAGGGCGACGGTGGCAAGGAAAAACTCCCTGAGATGGTGATAGGAAGAAACCTTGAGAGGAACCAGGCTCAACAGAGAACCCATCCTCATATGGGTTTACACTGTAGTGTGCGTGTGTGTGAGCACAATGTGTGTTGGTGTAGTCCATGGAAAACAGCTGAAGCGTTTTCGTGGCAGTATGAAGCATTGCCGGTGGACAGGTCCAGAGTGAAGGGGGGGAGGTCTGGATCACCGGCAGCTCAGGAGTGTAGCTCGGCAGAAGGAGAAGGAAAGTGGTTAGGTACACTCACAGTCACCGTGTGGAGATAAAACTCAACATCCACGAGTCCCCCAGATCTACTCCTTTGATAAAAACACTAGTCGCTAAATGCTAGGTTAAATAAATAAGTCTTCAACCTCGACTTAAACACTGAGACCGTGTCTGCTTCACGTACATTAACTGGGAGACTATTCCATAATTTTGGGGCTTGGTAAGAGAAAGCTCTGCCCCCTGCCGTGGTTTTGGCAACGCGTGGTACTGATAGACAGCCTGCATCCTTAGAGCGAAGTAGGCGCGGCGGAACGTAAGGTACTAACATATCGCTTAAATACTGCGGAGCGAGACCGTTTAATGCTTTATAGGTTAGGAGTAATATTTTAAAATCGATGCGGAATCTTACTGGGAGCCAGTGTAATGTAGATAAGACTGGCGTGATATGCTCATACTTCCTAGTCCTAGTCAGGACCCTCGCTGCTGCGTTCTGAACTATCTGAAGCTTATTTATGCATCTAGATGAGCATCCAGATAGTAAAGCATTACAGTAATCTAATCTGGACGTGATAAATGCATGGACTAGTTTTTCAGCATCACTTAGCGAAAGTATATTTCTAATCTTAGCAATATTTCTGAGGTGGAAAAATGCTAACCTGCTTACATTATCTACATGCGCCTCAAATGAGAGATTAGAGTCTATAATCACACCGAGATCTTTTACTGTTAGACTACTTGAAACAGAGAGACCATCTAAAGTAACAGTGTGATCTCTAAACTTACTTCTAGCGGCTTGTGGTCCCAGTACCAGAACCTCTGTTTTTTCTGGGTTTAGCAGGAGAAAGTTGCTTAGCATCCAGTCTCTTATGTCTATCGCACATGCCTCAACTTTCTTTAACTGGCTATTCTCATCTGGCCTAGCTGAGACGTATAACTGTGTGTCATCAGCATAACAATGGAAGCTAATATTATGTTTATGGATTATGTTACCTAAAGGGAGCATGTATAACGTGAAAAGCAGTGGGCCTAAGACTGAACCCTGCGGAACGCCATATTCTACTCGATAACGTGCTGAGTGGTCACCGTTTAAATCTACAAACTGATAGCGATCGGTTAAATAAGATCTAAACCAGTCGAGGGCTGAGCCCTTAATTCCTACGACCTTTTCCAGTCTGTGAAGAAGGATATTATGGTCGATAGTGTCGAACGCTGCGCTAAGGTCGAGTAAAATTAATAGACTAATGCAACCCCGATCAGAGGCTAATAGCAAGTCATTGACTACTTTGACTAATGCTGTCTCTGTGCTGTGGTGGGGCCTGAAACCTGACTGATAAAGTTCATAGATATTATTACTTTGTAGATATGAAATTAGCTGCTGCGCTACTACCTTCTCTAGTATTTTAGATAGAAAGGGAAGGTTTGAAATCGGCCTATAGTTAGTTAAGTCGTTAGGGTCAAGGTCTGGTTTCTTTACTAGTGGTTTAATAACAGCTAATTTAAGTGATTTTGGAACGTACCCATTGCTCAGTGAGGAGTTAATTATTTTAAGCAGGGGTTCAGTTACGGTTCCAACTATTTGCTTGAGAAGACGTGTTGGTACCGGATCTAATAGACAGGTTGATGATTTAGCAGAAGAGATGAGCGAGATTAAATCATTCTCTTCAAGAGGAGTAAAACTTTCTAAGCTCTGATCTATGGTTAGTCTATCCTCCCAGTCTATTGTATAATTTGGACTTTGGGCCTGTATCTCCTGCCTAATGTTTTTAATTTTGCTATCAAAGAATTTCATGAAATCATTACTTTTGTATGCTGTTATTGTGGAAATTTCTGTCGATGTCTTATTCCTAGTTAATTCTGCTATGGTGTTAAATAAGAATTTAGGATTACTTTTATTATTTTCTATAAGCGTTGATAAGTAAGTGGACCTAGCTTGCCTTAGAGCTTTTTTTATAGGCTAAAATACTGTCTTTCCATGCTATTTTAAACGCTAGGAGTTTGGTCTGGTGCCATTTACGCTCTAGCTTTCGGGCGTTCTGTTTTAGAGAGCGGGTGTGGTCACTATACCACGGAGCGAGTTTCTTATCTTTAATTGTTTTTCTTCTAAGTGGGGCTACATTATCTAAGGTACAGCGGAATGTCGACTCTAAAAATTCTGTCGCCTGTTCGAGTTCTAAAGGGTCTGAAGGTGACCCTATATTAGCGGATAATTCTGGTAGGTGATTAATAAAGCTCTGCGCGGTCGCAGGTGTTATTGTACGGCTAAATCGGTAGCGCGGTTCTGTGTGTACAATGCTACTGTGACACACACAAAACGAAATCAGACTGTGATCTGATATTGCCTCAGACTGCGGGATTATCACTATATCTGTTATATTAACTCCAAAAGATAATATTAAGTCTAACGTATGACCTGCTTTATGTGTGGATCCTACAACACACTGATTGACTCCCAATGAGTCAAGTATGGATGTAAACGCTATCTTCAGCGGGTTGCCTATATTCTCAAAATGAATGTTAAAGTCTCCAGTAATTATCGCTCGGTCCACAGAAACAACTAGGTTTGATAGGAAATCTGTAAATTCACTAAGAAATTCAGAGTACGGTCCTGGGGGTCTGTAGATAATAACTAACGGAAGGGATTGTGATGACTTATCATTAGCGACTGCACTTATGTTACTATAAAGTGCTTCAAATGAATTAAAGTTTTGTCCTAGTTTCTGTATGATGGTCAGATTATCCTTATGAATAACTGCGACGCCTCCTCCTCTACCGGTTAAACGAGGCTGATGTATGTAGCTATAAGCGGGCGGACTAGCTTCATTTAATGCAACATAATTGTTCTGCCTAATCCACGTTTCTGTTAAACATAACGCGTCATACTCCTGGTCCGTGATCAGTTCATTAACTAAGAGCGTTTTAGACTCAAGAGCTCTGATATTTAGCAAACCTAGCTTTAGAGTAGAGGTGCAGGCTGCACTCTCAGTATTATTATCTAATGTAGGTATGTTTATTAAATTGCTAAAACAGACTTTATTCTTTCTTAATTTTAATACAGCACGGGGAACAGACACAGTCTCAATGCTATGTACCCTAGGTGACGACTCTAGGCAGCTAGCAGACGGTTGGGTTAAGCCAATTGTATCAGTCTGGTGAGTTGGACAGTGGCCATTATAATTGCAATCTAAGGTATGGCTTACCAGTCAGATGGTGCGTAGTGTCCTAGAGATGTTGTCCGAGAGGACCGCTGCTCCAGCTCTGCTTGGGTGCAGGCCGTCAGTGTGGTAGAGCCTAGGACGCTCCCAGAAAATATTCCAGTTATCAATAAAGGGTAATTTCTGGTCTTGACACCATGACTGTAACCATTCATTAAAAGCAAATAGCCTACTGAACCTCTCAATTCCTCGCTGGAACGTGGGAAGCGGTCCTGACACGATGATCCTCGTCGTGGGCGATGTGCTGCGTACCTTCTCAATCAGGCTTCTGAAGTCCTTCTTCAGGATCTCCGTCTGCCTCAGCCTGGTGTCGTTCGTGCCAGCATGGAGGACCACAGCTCCGATGTTCTTCCCATTCAGTATCGCGGGTACCTGTGCAGCGACATCGAGAACACGAGCACCAGGAAAACAGCGAGTGCGCACCTTACCTTTAGCCGTGGTAGCACGGACGTGCCGGACGATGGAGTCTCCGATGATCACCGCGTCGCTTTCCGACTCGCGAAGTGGAGCGAAGCGGTTCCTGGTCGAGATCTCGAAAACGGGTGGCGGCGGAGGGGGAGAGGTCCTCGCCCGGGTCCTGGCTCGTGTCTTCCGCTGCTGCTGCATCCAGGCTCCGTGGTACCCCGGCGCCGGAGTGAACGAAACCTGGGCGGGCCGCGACCTTGGTGCACTAGGCCTGGACAGAGAAATACGCGGAGTTGAGGTTTTGGGAGTGTTTGTTTCCCGCCGCGGATTTACCTGGGACAGGTGAGCGTCAGTCCGGGACGATTCCAGCGCGGCTTTCCGCTGTCGCAGCTGGGCCTGCTTCACCTGTAGGTCGCGGATCTGTTTCTCCACGGCCTCCAACTCCAGATCCACCGAGTGCAGCTCGGGTGTATCCTCACCTGCACTCAAAGGCAGACACACAACCGACATGGTGTTTTAGAGCAGTAGTGTAACAGAAATAATCGGTGAGAAGCGTAAACAAACTTGTGGTAGCTGTGCTAACGGGCTAGCGATGCTAATGGGCTAACCGGCTAGAAGCGGGTGTTCTAGAACAAAATAAAATAAAACTAGTGTTATAAAAAGCGTTTCGAATGAGAATATTATAATATACTATCAGCTACTATAAATACTATAAACAGTTTAAGAAATAGGACTAGATTAATATAAGAATCGAGAAATTTTTAGGTCAGCTTGGCGGAGCTCCTGAGGTAAGACACCAGATCGAGGATCATTTGATCATCTGATCATTTTCAATAAAACACTCTAACACAATAACAGTTTCTATTTCCAGAGAAATGTATTTGCAATCATAAGAACCAGGTTCAAGCCCAACTTCACTTCACTCATTTTGACTAATCAAACTCTGCTATTGGGTTCATTCTTTGGCGCTCTGAATAAGAGGGTTGTTAAGATGCTCATCCTGATTACAGGGTGTCTTACTACCCCATTACAACTTATAATCAACAAGTGGTAATCATGTTTTTTTATTCTCACAGACACTCAAACTGGCAATCAGAGCTACATTTACATCTCTAATACCTTTACATGGCATGAAGCTCAGGCTTACTGCAGAACGCATCATACAGATCTGGCCAGTGCTAGAGATGAAACAGAAAACTCAGTTATAATGGGACTGACCCCTGACTGGACTTGGTTTGGTCTGTTCAGAGACTCCTGGAAGTGGATAGACCAAACCAACTTCTCTACCATCAGCTGGATGCCTGGAGAACCTGATAATGCCCTGTGGAATGAAAACTGTGGTTATTTTTATAATGATCAGGTTTCTGATGCACAGTGTTCAGCCATAATGCCTTTCTTCTGTTACTCAGGTGAGTTCAAGTTTTATTCAGTCTCATATTTAGATCAGTTGCTTTTGAATGTAAGTTTGTGTGTTCATGTTTGTGTTTTTATGTGGCTTACATTTCTACATTCAGTAATCACGGGACAACAACAAATCCTAAGGGTGAAAGTCCGGTCCAATCAGGATGTGAATGATCCTGCAGTAAAGGTGGCCATCTTAGAGCAGGTGAGTCTCATCCTCTTATCCTCCTCAAGACTCCACTTATAATATATATAATATAATAATAATATAACATCCTCCTTCTCAGTACTGCAGCCAGAACGTGAGATTGTAATCAGAATCGCACTGTTCTGTAGCATTTTTACAGCATTTTCACAGGAGACTAATGTCTCTATTCTGGATTATTTAGTAATAAAAGTCCTGTTTTTCAGATCAAGCAGAAACTAAAGGATCATGGGATGGCAGAGAACATCACATTGAAATGGAGAGAGCAGCCAGATGGAAAGGTGTTTCACAAGGAGATAGAAAATAACACTACATAAAAAAGAGAACTCTAAGCCTTTAGCTGAATCTCAAACTGAAAGTAGCTATTTTAGTGAGAGTAATATGATCAAACTGTGCAGAGGTGGAAAAAGTACTGAGAAGTTATACTTAAGTGAAAGTGTAGATAATGTGTCAGTAGCTTACTCAATTAAAAGTGGAAGTATCCTGTCAAAAAAAGTAAAAAAAAAAAAAAAAAAGTTTAAAATGTTTTTTGTAATGTAGTCAAGTAGTAAAAAGTAAATGTTTTTAACTGATGAAATTCAGTTATTGTGATTTCTTCCTGTGAAAAGAAACTTTTATGACTTATTTAAACCTGTTAAAAGACGAGGTTTGTTTGAAAGCAGTTCCGCACTCAGTGCGAGGGGGAAATACCCGACACACTGACTGGGGGAAAGAACAACAGATTTGTTCAACAAGTACTTTGAAAGTGTAAAAAGAAAATTAAATAAATTAAAAATTACGTTTTCTTGTAAAATATAATTAATAACACTTACGTAAAGTATAAATACACCAAAATAATACTTTAGTATAGTGAGGAAATACAGTTACTGAAGGAATTTCCACCGCTGACTCTGGGAAGTTTAATGAGAGTTCACTATTAAAGGGATGGTGAAGGAAAAAGCTCTTTACACTAAGTTTCTATTTCAGTATATTTCTAAGGTAATATTTGTATTTTTCATTTAGCTGTCTATAATGTCTCTTTCCTCAAAATGTAGTTGATCAGCTGAGGGTCTTTACTTCTTTAGATGCTAATGTAGCTAATATGTAATGAAAGTCTATCTCACCCAAAATATTTTCGGTAAAAATACACTCAAATCTTTGTATACTCACTTCAAATGACATTTTTAGATCTGTAATCTTGTGTAACTCATATATAGATGTTCTTATTGCTTTCCTTATCATGAGCATTAACTAACTGTTCTATTCCTGATGCAGTAGAGTATGTGATGTGAGAATCAGGGAATAATGTGCAGGATATTTCCCTCTGCTGAGTCTCTCCTGCTTCCTCCTGAGCTCCATCTGCAGGAGCTCCACTGTGGTCCTCGTTTCACTCACTGGGCTCTAAAGCTCTGATGATGTCTGTAAAGTTGCTCTGAAACATTCTCTACTGTAAAAAGCTCTATAACAATACTATTCTATTCACAGCTCATGATACACCCTGTCCACGCAATCACGTTTAACATCACACTGCTCACTAAACAATAAATCTGTTTCCTGTATATTAGCTACACTAATAATTTTAATAACTCTGAGACCTTTACTTCTTAATTTTATTGTTTTCAGGATTGGACTGATACAGAAAATGTCAATTTCAGCATTTTAATCATCTGATTCTATAACATATTTACATGATGATCATTTAAATAAAGAAAATGAGACAAAGAAACAGACTTCTGTGTCCTGTAGAGTTTATTAATCTCATGGTTAATTAACCTGAATGATGAAGAAGCTGCTTCTTATTTTCTGAAGGGAAAGATGGATGGAAGGAAAGATAGAATGTCTCTATAATTCCACACGAATTCATTCTAATTGTGAATTAATCCAAATTAAGGGCAGAAATTTCGCTTAAGTAAAATATATAAGTTCAACAAAATGTAAATAGGTAAACAATGACATGTCCATAGGCTTTACACAAGGGTTTATATAGTTGTTTGTACAGCCATGTTTGTAGGCCACAAGGCATTCTGGGAACTGGAGAATATTCTGCTACTTGCTATATTGTTAAAAATGTAGAAACAAACTGGAGACATCACATTAATTAAACTCAGCAATAATGTTTAGGAGACCTGATCAGTGCTTAACAATATGATCTTCTGAACCTCCAGAGTCCAGGCACATAAACAATAATAAAAACAAAAGGCTTGTTTGTCTACAGATCATTACGTTTTATCATCTTCTCTAGCTAGTATGTACACTCATGTCACTATCGCACAGAATGAATTAGTCGTAATGTGACTGAGGAAATTCACTGCTATCCGTTCCTCAATTACAACTACTATAAAATGAAATACAGATTATTATTTATGTGACTATATCATAAATTTAAATGACACCACATTCACTGAAAAACATTATTAAGAAAATATTATTAAGACGTCATCACGTAGCATCACCACAAGATAGCAGTGAGGTTATGTCAGTTCTTCCTGTTTTAACTCAGACATGAAGGACTTTAAAATGATTCTCTACTGAAGTGTTGCCTTAAATAAAGTAACCATAATAATGGCACAGTAATACTTATAATTAATAATAATATTAATAATTAGTAACTTAATTATTAGTTTCACTTGTAAGTTGCTTTGGATAAAAGCATTGACTGAAAGAGATAAATGTAAATGAGGTAAATGAATAGTCTGACAGTTTTAAAAAAACAGCAGCTTTTATTTCAAAAACTAAAAGGGCCAAAAGGTTTAGTTTTGGTTACTGAGGTTAGGGTTAGATTTAGGAATAGAGTCCATCTGGCTTGGTAAGGAGAAAGGTGTGGTGCTCTCCTGATGTTCTCCAGGTTCTGATGGTCTGTGTTGATGATGGATAGAGAAAGGAACAGTGACACCTTTACTTTCTGTTTTTATTTTGTGCTCCAACATTTACTCACGCGTAGCTTAATGTCATGAGATGCTAAACTGAGGTCATGAAATCATAGTGTTTACGGGATGTGGACTACTTTATCATGCCTTTAATTACGCTTTTAAAAGGAATTATTTAAATAATGCCAAAATTTGTGCCCACAGTTTGAAGGAAAAGCTGAACAAGTTCTCATCTATTACACTTACAGCTCAGTTTATATTCATTATTAATTTTATTTTTTAAAAAAACGTCCTCTGGGGTGAGAATCCAACGGCAGGAGTTATTTGTCAAAATTTACAAAAAGTCAAAATACAAAACTAGACAAAAAGAGAAAAAAAGAAAATATTAGGGGAAAAAAAACGCACACAAACTGATTAAGAAACGAATAAAATGAAATCTTAACACAAGTGAAATTTTTAAAGTTAGCTTCCATGCTAACGTTTATGAACAGGTGTTCCTAATAAAGTGGCCGGTGAGTGTATGTTTAAGTTAGCTTTAGCTAATTTTTTTACTGGATTATTTGTTATCTTCTTCTAAAGATATTTTTACATGAAATTACAGTTACATTTTCTGATCTTGTGTAATTTTGCTAATGCTAATGTTTATGCTAATGTAAATAAAGCTGCTCTTTAATCTTTTCTCGGTATTACAGGTAATAATCTGTGGAAAACCGAGTGATCCATTATGTAAATATTCTCTGGAGCATTTTACTGTTGATTTTTAAAATCTAATCCTGAATATAAATCTTTTTATGTGTTATGAGTTTGTGATTAAGTCTGTTACAGACCCACATTATCCACATCACACTCCTTCCACTGCTAATGCTCAGGCTGCAGTTACATTACAGCAGTCATTACATTTAACTGCCTCCTGTTATCAAATCTTATAGAGCTCCCTTTTTTTTTTTTTTTTTTTTAAATATGTTAATACATTAAATGTTTATGTATTAAATGTTTATGTATTGAATGTTTACGTATTAAATTACTCGGTGATAGAAGGACTCGTGTGATGTCCTGCATCAGAGCTACAGCTTCTCTAACACACACTTTGTAAAATTAATCGGTTTTATAACCGCTGCTTCATGAACAGGATCTCCAAAAGCTGTACATTAGTGTTGGGCATGTTGTTAAAAAAAAGTAGTTTAAATTTGTCACGTGTATTTAATTTGGAAAACGCGTCATTACAGAGTTTTTCTCTTTATCACAGGAGCCAAATCTCCGCGCACTACAGCACATTCTATTCCACGCTGAAACTCCACTCCAGTCCAGGTGGCGGCGGTAACGCGCCCGCTAGCGGCGTCTCCAACCTCCAGCAAACACTGAAGAAGAAAAGCTTTTCTCTCCTGAGCATCTGTTTACCTGCCCGAACTAACCGCATTAAAATATTTCTAATAGAGTTTACACTTACACTTAAATTTGATCTGAAATGAAAAGCGCGTTACTGTGAGGATTTAAAACTCCTTTCTGCTTTAAACCCTGAGGTAAGTTTAACTGAAGCTGTGTGGCAGAATCCCAAATACATCTCTACTGTTTAAGTGCACTGCATGGTGTTTATTAGTGTTTACTGTCTGTTTAAGTGCACTACATGGTGTTTATTAGTGTTTACTGTCTGTTTAAGTGCACTACATGGTGTTTATTAGTGTTTACTGTCCTGTTTAAGTGCACTGCATGGTGTTTATTAGTGTTTACTGTCTGTTTAAGTGCACTACATGGTGTTTATTAGTGTTTACTGTCTGTTTAAGTGCACTACATGGTGTTTATTAGTGTTTACTGTCCTGTTTAAGTGCACTACATGGTGTTTATTAGTGTTTACTGTCTGTTTAAGTGCACTACATGGTGTTTATTAGTGTTTACTGTCCTGTTTAAGTGCACTACATGGTGTTTATTAGTGTTTACTGTCCTGTTTAAGTGCACTACATGGTGTTTATTAGTGTTTACTGTCCTGTTTAAGTGCACTACATGGTGTTTATTAGTGTTTACTGTCCTGTTTAAGTGCACTACATGGTGTTTATTAGTGTTTACTGTCCTGTTTAAGTGCACTACATGGTGTTTATTAGTGTTTACTGTCTGTTTAAGTGCACTACATGGTGTTTATTAGTGTTTACTGTCTGTTTAAGTGCACTACATGGTGTTTATTAGTGTTTACTGTCCTGTTTAAGTGCACTACATGGTGTTTATTAGTGTTTACTGTCCTGTTTAAGTGCACTACATGGTGTTTATTAGTGTTTACTGTCCACTTTAACATTCTTACTGGGACGCACCGACTGTGGGGAAGCAGAATCGGGGAGTGGAATCGGAGTGGAATCGGGGAGCGGAATTGGAATGGAATCGCTTTCCAGATGGTAGTTTTGGGAATAGGTGATTAGCAGGGTGAGGTGTGTCACTGATGATTTTTCCCGCTCGCCTCTTCTTCCTGGCGATGTCCAGCTCTTCAGGTAGTGACAGACTGCAGCTGTTGATTTTCTCAGCAGTCCTGATAGGGCATTGCAGCTTCCTCTTTTCTCTGGAGGAGGCTTCACCAAACCAGATGGTGATGACTGGCGTAAGGATGCGTTCTATAGTGGCAGTGTAGAATTGCACCAGTATAGCCTGGGGCAGATGAAACTTTGCCACCTGCTGTAACAAATACATCCTTTGCTGAGCTTTTTTATTGATGGATGATGTATGGATCTCCCATTTGAGATCCCGTGTGATCGTAGTTCCCAGAAACTTGAACGAAGTGACAGTGCTCACTGAAGAGTTAGTAAGGATGGGGGGATGTGTGTTTCCTGAAGTCGATTTGCATCTCTGTGGTGAGAGAACACAACCTCGTGGTGCTACAGTGCTGAGTGACGGGGGTTCAGTAATGTTCTGACCGATTCTCACAAACTGCTTCCTGTCAGAAAGGAGGTTTGTGATTCACGTACAGATGGAGCCAGGTACTTGCAAAGCAATGAGTTTCTCTTGTAGGAGCTCAGGGACGATGGTATTGAAGGCCGACCAGAGATCTACAAAGAGGATCCTGGCATAAGTGTTCAGAGAGTCTAGGTGCTTTAATATGAAGTGAAGCCCAATATTAACTGCATCATCTACAGATCTGTTGCTTCTGTAGACAAACTGCAGTGGATCCAGAAGATCCTGAGCACTGGATTTGAGAAATGACATCACCGGTCTTTCAAAGGTCTTCATGATAACAGAGGTGAGGGCTACTGGTCTGTAATCGATAAGGCCAGTTATCGTTGTTTTTGGAACGTAAAGGTGGTGCACAGCTGATCAGCACAGTGTTTGAGGGTTCCAGGGCCAGCAGCTCTCTTTACATTTAGTTTTTTGAATTGTCTTCTCCTTTCTTGTTCTGTGATGATGAATGGGGGTGGGAGGACTGGGACAGAGGACCGGCTGAGTAGGTGATAGGCACTGATGGGCCATCTGTCTCTCAAATCTGCAGTAGAAGTCGTTTAACTGGTTTAGAAGGTGGGGGGTCATTAGTACAGGGGGGTTTTCTTTATATCATTGTGATGGTCTGAAGATGCTTCCAGACTGAGGAGGAATCGTTAGCAGAAAGTTGTTGATTCAGCTTTTGCTGTTTGGCTACTTTGATAGCTTTCTCAAACTTGAGTTTTGCCTTCTTGAATTCCTCCTTCTCTCCTGTCCTAAAAGCCTCTTCTTTTTTTCTTGCTGTCTGAGCTCCACATTCAACCAACATTTGTTGTTGGAGAAGCAGGTGATGGTTTTAGTGGGAATACAGTTTTCCTGACAGTGTGATTGTGTACTCATCCATACTGTGGGAACTTGATTTAAACACGTCCCAGTCTGTTGCACTGAGGCAGTGTTGTAGGTCTTCAGTCGCTTCCGTAGTCCATGTCTTTATGGCTTTTTTTCCAGACATCACTACCTTCCCTTTCTGTCTCTATGCAGGAATGAGTTGGATCGTAGCGTGATCAGACAGTCCAAGAGGGACACAGGCAGTGTCATGGTATACATTACTCGTACGACTATAGCAGTGGTCCAAAGTTTTTCCCTCTCTGGTGGTACATTTAATGCGCTGCTGGAATGAGGGGAGATCCACACTTAAAGTTATAAAGTCACCCTTTAGAGTCACGACAAAATGAGGGTGTGCTTTTTCAATCTCTTTGACCATGTCTACTAATTCTCGTTGTGTCTGGTAAGCATTGGCCAGTGGGGGAATATAAATTTCAGGCAGTATAATGGATGTAAATTCATGGTGTGAGTAGAAAGGGAGAAGAATTACTTCCATATTGACAGGGCATATTTTTGATATGACTGATATGTCTTTGCACCAGCCTTGATTAATATAGAAGCACCTCCTCCTTTGTTCTTATTGCAAAGATCAGGGACTCGATCCGCT
Organism: Pangasianodon hypophthalmus; assembly: GCF_027358585.1. Taxonomy (NCBI): domain Eukaryota; kingdom Metazoa; phylum Chordata; class Actinopteri; order Siluriformes; family Pangasiidae; genus Pangasianodon; species Pangasianodon hypophthalmus. The sequence continues at coordinate 12,595,144 of NC_069739.1, forward strand.
ATGTATAGTTGAAATCCTGGGAATTCCACTATAGCATCAGGAATCACATCGTCTCCATGAAGCAGTAAACTGAAGTCAGTAAAAAGTTCTTTTTTGTGCTTGCGAGGAATTTGCGTTTGTTGAGCTTGTTATAAATTGAGTGCACATAAGACAGGAATATTCCCAGGAGCGGAGATTGCAGGCCTTTCTTCCTAAATCTGACCAGTGCTCCAGCGTACTTGTCTCTCCGTCTTTTCCTTTTTCACGCAGCTTGGAGAGCCACGGGAACGCACTTCAGGAACAGCGCTAATAAATCTGCGGACTGAGTTTAAAAACTCAGGGCACTGATTATCCAGGACAGTTGTCCGGATCGCTATTGACAAAAAATACACAAAAAGACAGACACAGGAGGAGATGCCAGAACACCGTGGCTGCTGTCTAAGGGGAATAGTGGGATTGGGAATAGTGACATTATTTCTAGAAAGTATGAAGCAAATCTGAGAATGTTCGTCAGGGGGCCAATGATTTCACATGGATTGATCAATATGTCCTCTTCACACTGAAAGTAATTCCTTATGTCACGTATTGCTGAATTGTTTTTAGACCTGAGTGTGACTTACATAAAACACAACAGATAGGCGTTGATCTTAAGCATCATTTCAGCACTGTGAGATGTGAGCTCTTGTACATTAGCGATGTACATTCATACTACTCTATGGTGTGAAATGTAGAGTAGTAGATCCTGTGGGCTGTTTCATCATTATTTTTACAAGTTCATGCAGGCCGAATGAAATGAGGCAGCAGCCAACTCGATTTATTAATGTACTAGATAATCGGGTCCTTGAGGCGAGTGTTGGGGGTGTAGGAAAAATTTGGAGGGATGTAGCCCAGCCCAGCACCCCCTAAATCCAGGCTTGAGATGAGTAAAGGCATAGACTGATGGATAATGGCTGAATTTTATACTATTTTTAAACCACCAGAGCATCCTTGTTCCCAAATCTTGGGTAAATATTAAATCCTGAGCAACTTCATTTCAGTCATAAACTCTTCTTCTCACTGTCTGGTTAATAATCATATTTTGATGATGTTTCACTAAGAATAAAATAATTTAAAACTTGTTGGCACTAAATCTTGCTCCCGGTACGTGGATATCTTTGATTTGTATTATATAACATGTATATAAATAAACATCGTTTACAGACTGTTCAGTTTAGGGTACACATAAACAGTTAATTGGGAATCTTCACTCGGAATGAATTCATACAGACTTTACATTTAAACACAGACAGTGTTCCTGCATCAGATTACGCTGTGCACAATAAACTGGACCATCTCTGTTAAAGATGAAACGTGATTGGACCTTATCGTTTCTGTGACACAGGGACTGTACGTCACGCCTCAGTATAAGCAGGACAGTCCCATTTTTACCCTCTCAATGTTACTGAACACGTTACTTACATTAACCCCTCGATAATCCATTTACTAGCAAACGTATTGTTTTCTCAATTTAACAGTAAAAAAACACAAAATGAACTTCATACCGTAATTTCTAAATGTTCATGTAAGAAATACATCTCGTATAGAAATAGAAAATTCCTCGTCTGATGAAAAAAGTTACCCATTATGGTCCATTGTCATGTATAGATGATCTTTTTGTAGGTCAAGGCAGTAAAACACTATGAGTTCAGCTGGAGACAGACAGCACTCTTCCAGGAAGTCTTCGGCTCCTGATTCTGCTCGCTCACAGGTAAAGCTTAATGATGATTTGTGTGAGAAATCAATAACGTAATGTTAAAGTTTGACCAGTTTTCTGTCTTTTACTGCCTTAATTCACTGATAGCCTGCAAGCTGTCTTGCTAATCACTCGTAGCTTAATGATATTTACTGAGGAGTTAAAAATTTAAAACTGATTTCATATTAACAAACTAGAGTCTATACTGGTATAAACAGCTTTATAAACAATGTGGATGTTGTTTGCTGAATAAGTGTCGTTGTTGTTTGATCTTTAGCTGTCTGAGGCCATGAAAACAGAGACTAATGGAGGGAAAGAAGGCAGTGTGATGAAAGAGGAGACCCTGGAGCTGAGCATCAGTAACCATGGAAACGGCCTTACCAGCACACCTGAATTTATCTCCATTAAAGAGGAAGAAGCTGATGATAAAGACTTCCTCTGTAAGACCTCAGGGCACTTTCTCACTGATTATTCTCCCTGTAGTGCACTAAAAGTCCAAAAGGGAGTCACTTGGGTCTGAGTCTCTGTCTCTGATTATTTATTCAGCAGTTTAGTTTTTGGTAAAGTGTGAACTGGCAGCTTTATATTTGGTCTCTCGGCTGGGGAAAAGTGGAGCAGCCACTAAGAATTTAAGAGAGTTTGTAAACCTTGTAAAAGTTTTAAAGTTTCTACTTAGTCCCCAGTCCTCCTGGTCACCCAGGTTAGCCCCGCCCATTCTCTTTACAGCAGGTTAGCCCCGCCCATTCTCTTTACAGCAGGTTAGCCCCGCCCATTCCCTTTACAGCAGGTTAGCCCCGCCCATTCCCTTTACAGCAGGTTAGCCCCGCCCATTCCCTTTACAGCAGGTTAGCCCCGCCCATTCCCTTTACAGCAGGTTAGTCCCGCCCATTCCCTTTACAGCAGGTTAGCCCCGCCCATTCCCTTTACAGCGGGTTAGCCCCGCCCGTTCCCTTTACAGCAGGTTAGCCCCGCCCATTCCCTTTACAGCAGGTTAGCCCCGCCCATTCCCTTTACAGCAGGTTAGCCCCGCCCGTTCCCTTTACAGCAGGTTAGCCCCGCCCGTTCCCTTTACAGCAGGTTAGCCCCGCCCGTTCCCTTTACAGCAGGTTAGCCCCGCCCGTTCCCTTTACAGCAGGTTAGCCCCGCCCGTTCCCTTTACAGCAGGTTAGCCCCGCCCGTTCTCTTTACAGCAGGTTAGCCCCGCCCATTCCCTTTACAGCAGGTTAGCCCCGCCCATTCCCTTTACAGCAGGTTAGCCCCGCCCGTTCCCTTTACAGCAGGTTAGCCCCGCCCGTTCCCTTTACAGCGGGTTAGCCCCGCCCGTTCCCTTTACAGCGGGTTAGCCCCGCCCGTTCCCTTTACAGCGGGTTAGCCCCGCCCGTTCCCTTTACAGCAGGTTAGCCCCGCCCGTTCCCTTTACAGCGGGTTAGCCCCGCCCGTTCCCTTTACAGCAGGTTAGCCCCGCCCATTCCCTTTACAGCAGGTTAAAAAGGGGAATTTTTTTTCTCTCTTTCCAGATTGCGAAGTTTGCCAGTCCTTCTTCTTTAAAAAGTGTGAGGTCCACGGTCCGGCGCTCTTCATCCCTGATACTGCTGTTCCCATGGGGGTCACTGACCGAGCCAGACAAACTCTTCCTCCTGGACTAGAGATTCAGAAGTCCAGTATTCCTGATGCAGGCCTGGGAGTGTTTAATAAAGGGGAGACTGTTCCAGTTGGTGCACATTTCGGACCCTACCAGGGAGAGCTAGTAGACAGAGAGGAAGCTATGAACAGTGGATACTCTTGGGTGGTAAGATATTATTCATTTACTATAAATATTAAACATTTATAATAATATGATAATGTTGCCTTCTACATTTTTCTCTCGACAGTTCACAGAATGCTACAGGATAAATGTTAATTCAAATCAGTACCAGTTTCTTGTTACCACTGATGTGTGGAGACACTTTAAACACACTTTCAGCTGCTTTAAACTTACTAGCACTTAAAACCTAGACAGAAATTTACTGACTGATTTGCTTAAATGAACTGCAGGAAACTGAATATGTGGGTTTGATGTGAGGACTGTGCCTAAAATTTTGCCTAAAAGATTTTTTAATTTAAGAAATGTGATTGTTTACTGTTAACTTTACACTCAAAAGGCAGATCCGCCACTGCTCTGTGGTAAATGGGCTAGATTAACCTTACTAAACAAAGCCAGAATTTTGGTGCTGTTGATTTTCTTCATGCTTCTGTGTTGATAAATGCCAATCACAGGGAGATGAACATGACAGAATTAAGATTAAACGTTAAAGCAGTGCTAAGAACGGCATCACTTGAGTGGCATCATAACTGGATCTTTCTGACAATTGTTGTGAGCCTTCAAAGGAAGTTCAGCCAGTACCTTTGCAGATGATTGTGTTTTCCCAGTAGTTTAACCAGCATTGTAACAGAGAGCATGCAGCAACAGGGCAGATGGACAAGATGGGAACAGGTGGAGGACAGGTGGGGTGACCTGTGGCTGAACCTCAACGCAAAAAGTTCCTTATCCAGTCAGTCTATGATGTCCTGCCAACGTCATCAATCTTCTGTAGCTGGGGAAGGCAGAGTCACTGACATCCCCTCTTTCCAATGGGAGAAGCACAACGGAGCACTTACTAAGCTGCTGCCTAAAGGCCTTGGGAGAGTGGTGTTATCGCTGGCACCAGGTGCTGAAGATAGTGGCTGATGAGGGGAAGGCTTCTTGGACGAATCGATTATGGCCACTTGGAGTGCTCAAAAGTGGAGATTGACCAGCAATTGCACAACACCTACACAGATACAGCTGTGGAACAGGACCTAGTGAAGTGTAGGACCTGTATAGAGCGTCTAGCACCTAAGATTTCATTTGATGAGGCAGATCTTAGCTGGAAGGAAATCCAGGATGTATGCAAGAATTAGTTAAGCACCCAGACAGAGTGGTGTACCATACAAGGTACACTATGGTGTACTAAGGTGTACACTAAGGTTTCACTATGTACTTGTATATGGCTGAAATGACAGTAAACTCCACTTGACTTGACTTGACTTGAAGGTATACAAGAGGAATTCCAATCTCCTGCACAGACTGTGGAAGTTCCTCAGAATTAAAGGGTCAAAGTGTTTCAAAAGGGGATTATAACTGGAAGCAGAGTCTCAGTCATCCTTTTTCCTTTGCAATGAACATGACAGAATTACAGAGCCCATTGATCAGGTCTGGTGTGCACTGACCACCAATCAGACCATTTATGAACAATCTGATAGTAACAAAACATCTGTGCCAGGATACAGATGGATACTTCAAGGTCTGGAGCAGCTCATAAACTGGTCAAGTTCAGTTTCACCATGGCGAGCACACTGATTCCAACTATGCCAGAAAAGCCTGTTAAGAGCATGAGGAAAATATTCAACAGTCAAAGACACAGCACCAGTCAATTCAGAGGGAAAAGAACTACCAGAATGGCTGACTGCTGTGGACAGGTCAGGACTGCCAGACAAATTTAAGGCTTGGCTATATTGCCATGACATACTCCCACACATCCTGTGGACTCTTCTGGTCTACGAGGTAACCACTGACAACCGATCTTTGGAAGGAAGATCAGCCAGTAGCATTGCAGGAGGCTGGGTCTTCCCAGAAGTTTAAGAGGCATTGCCTTGTATGGGAAGAAGAACAGACTGAACCTGCCTCTCAGTAGTGTGAGTGTGGAGTTTATTGTCACCCAGGAAAGAATGGTGCTACAATCCAGCAGCCTCCAAGTCTCATTGCATAAAGTTGAGATACCTCATACTCCGGCAGTACCGCCCACAACAAATGTTGACTCACATGATCGTAGGCCTCTAAATTCACAAAACATGCACAAAACTGGGTTAGCATACTCCCTTGACTTTTCACAAAGTTGTGCACGAGTAAAGAACTGGTCCACTGTGCCACCGCCTGGGTGGAACCAGCAATGTTATTCCTGAATCTTAGGTTCACCTATCAGACTTGAGTCTGCTCTCATAGTCATAATCTTGATTATAGCCTATTCCTAGAATGTTAAGGAGTGTGATTCCCCTATAGGAACACACCCTTTTTTAAATATAGGCCTCACAGTTTCTGTTTGCTAGTCAAAAGGCACTGCTCCACATATCTCCATGCAACATTAAAGAGGCCTTTTAATCACACAACTCCAACCCTGTTCAGTGCCTTCAACATCTCATCCACCCCTACGGCCTGAAGATTTCTAACCACCATAGTAACTTCAACCCTGGAAGTGGTCTCCAAAACTGCCTCCCGAAGGCAGGGCAGGTGCTGAATCGTTTACCAGAACATTTTTGGGGCCACACAAAAGTCTTTTCCCGTGGCCTCTCCAAACTCCTCAAATGCGTGATATTTTGCTTCTGCAGCTGCTTTTGCAGCAGCCTTTCTGGATCATATATCTCTATTCTGGTACTGTTGGACTTTCAGTGCAGCATTTGACACTACTGACCATGATATTTTAACTGATATTTCTTTTTTACCAGAGGCCAAAAAATGGAATTTCCACCTGTTTTGGGCATGCCGGTGTTCCGCATTATTTGTGAACTCATGCTCTACAGTAGCAGTTAATAGCTCATATGAAAGTAGACACTCAATGCTTTAAGAATTTGCAGTTTTTCATAAGTATTTCTTTCTTTTTTTTTTTTTTTTTTTTTTTTAATTATTATTTTTTTTTTTACCTAGCCTACTAGGTTTCAATATTATAAATTTATTGTGGCAGTACAGTGTTGTACCATCAAAAAAGCTTTAGTTGTGCTGTCCGTTTTATCTCTGTACCAGTGTTATTGTGGAGAGGTGTGAGTTTGCCCAGCAGGAGGCTCACATCCCTCGCTTTTCCCATCTCCCTGCTCACCAGCAGGTCTGATAAGTTGATTTCCATTCCACCGGTACTGTGAGAAAGGATTAATGGACAGGCTTGAAAAACTGGTTAGTTCAGACAGACAAGTTTTTGCCTTTTTTTGATCTTATTTGAAAGATAGAGCTTGATGGTTATTCAGTGAAACCTAAAGACACATTCATCTTCCCGGAGAAGTGATTTTTCCACAATTAACTTTGTAGTCAATGTGGAATACTCCAATATAGAAGCTATAAAAGCATAGACTAGATATGCTAGTCCATGTTAGATCTATGGAAATCAAATGATAAACCACACCAAAGTCACCCCAAGGTTTTTGAATGTGTCCTTAGGTTTCATCATCATTTAATTCAAATAATTTTTACACATTTCTCCTGGGACAAGCAGATTTCATGTCAATTTTTATTTGGCTGGGGGACAAATAGATTCAAAAGCCATAAAAAAACTACTTCCTGTTGAAATGTGCCAAACAAAAGCTTTAATTGGATATGTATAGTGGCCCCCAAAAGTATTTGGACACGTAAGCCAGACTTATAAATGTATGAATTTTACTGCATTAGAAAACAACGTCATACCATGTGGCATTTATTTTAATGAAAGATACCACAAGCACACTTTTCAAGCAAAACATTTCCCAAATAGATTATGTTTAAAGCTATCAATGTAATAGATATACTGTTTATAATTAGACAAAAAGTATTTGGACACTCAATAGTGGCTTCATTAAAGATTACATTTACAGTGTTTTAGTGTTTAGTTTGTCATCCTTTGTTTCACAGAACTTCTGGACAGTGTCTGGGCCTGGAATCAGCCAGTTTCTGTGGTGGTGTGGTCGAAGTTTCCTCCAAGTTTCAACCAAATAATCTTTCAGTTCATCCACACTAGAGCACTGACAGTTGACAATTTCTGCTTTCTTGCATCCCATAGATGTTCTATAGGGTTTAGGTCAGGCATCTGGGAAGTATTCTTTAGTATTTTGTAGTAGAATGCTGTAAAAATATTCTTTCAAAAGGTAGCTGCTATCCTTTGGATCATTATCTTCTTAAAAAAAATTCACTATTGTTGCTTGAGTTATTACTTCACTGATTTCTGCAAGTCTGCATTCAGAATGCCCCTGTGTACTTCTGAGTTCATGATGCCATCAGTAAAGACAAGCTCACCAACAACACTGCAGGAAAAACAGCTTGTTACTTACCCAGTGGGCTAATAAATAATGTGTCCTTAAAGTCCTGCATGTGTCATTTAAACCTCTGAATGGTTCAGCTCTGGTGAATCTTGCTCATGTCCTGGTGCAGTATCTATCCCTAAGCTGAAGTAGGTATACTGTTAAACCTGATGATTGAATACTGAAAATGGCATTTTTTTAATGCACTAAAGAAACAGATTGACCAATTACTCATGGAGCATTTAAGCTACTCTCTTAGGCTATTGAAAAATGCCTAGTTAAAAAGGCAGTTTAGTTTATTAAGGAAGATGTGATGTAAGGTGTGAATAAATGAAGCTGACTCTGGTAACTTAATCTTGCTCCATGCTATGTTCACCATACAGCTGAACTTTAACTTTGATTGGAGAAAGCACAGAGAATGCCCTAGCGCATAGATATCCAAAAACTGCAGTAAATCACAATTATGCAAAACAGGATTTCTGCCAGCCCCATTCACGTGCAACACGTGTTCTTTTAGTCACATACATATAGAATTAAAACCTTAAGATTTTCTTTCTTTTTATATTGGCTTTCTCATTAGTATCGCTGTCTTCAGCAAAAGATTCATTTACCTTCATTTTTAGTAGAAGAATATTTGTATATGGATTATTCTTGTTCCTGTATAGCTTGTTTATTTTGATGGAATAGAATGATTTAATGAATAAAAAGTAAATGTGCCATTTTTTGCAGATACATATGAGTAGGCAGTGTGAAAAATACATAGATGCCAAGAGAGAGATGCATGCTAACTGGATGAGGTGAGGAATACATCAGTTGTTGGGTCTTTATTTAGTCTTTAAGTCTTTCCAATTCCTTATTTGTTGGAAGAATGCATTCCTTGCTTTCTCTCAGTCTGTATCTCTGACATCTGGGTATTTTTTCTTTGATCCCCTTTCTACCACTTTACTTCAAACTCTTAGGTATGTGAATTGTGCTTGTAATGATGGAGAGCAAAATCTTATGGCATATCAGTATCGAGGGGAGATTCTGTACCGTTGCTGTCGACCCATTAATCCAGGACAGGAGCTCTTGGTGTGGTATGAAGAGAAATATGCCAGAGATCTAGGCCCTACGTTTGACCAGCTCTGGAATAAAAAGTGCTCTGCAAATGGTAAGGTCCATACGTAGTGATTCAACAATACTTAGGTCTTAAAACTTTTGATCATTTTATGATTAAAAAGTTCTGTATACCTAAAACCTCAAATATGTTAGGTTATTGTCTTCTTGAACTGAGTTCAGATCAAGGAAGCTGTGTGCTTCAAGGTTTTCCTCAGCAGGAACACAGAACGACTGAACTAGAACTTATTTCCTTTTTCATTACTATTGACTGCAAGAGATGATGCAAAGCTCACTGGATGCTTCTATGCCTATTAAAAAGGTCAACAGCTTACACTGGTCTAGTGAAATGACTGATGTGTAAAGTAATACACCTTCCTAACACGGGGCAGCAGCTTTGTTGTTTTTTTACACTAAGTGGTAACACAATACCACTAGCTGTATCTGTTTACTGCTGTATTTGTATTTATGTCTATACCACTGTGCCCTGGAAACACTAGAAAATGCTGAAAAATGGAAAAAGAAGTCATTGTTTATTCACAAAACATTACAACAAATAGCAATTTGAACATAACTTTATTCAACTCTTGAACCTGAGGCCACTGGACCTTTCTGGCAAGCTCTCTATCTTCTATTTTATATGACTGAGTAAGTAAACTATGTTTCAAAACACCAGTGGCTTTCCCAAATCAGGCACCTGTTTATAGTGTACATCAGTAGCCATGTAATAAAGCAATAAGCTTTTATCATAGCTGAAGGCATTGTTTAGCAGAATTTCACTGGACTCTATGAGAATCCACTAAAACGCAGTGCTGCTACGAGTGAAAATGGGAACCTTTAAGCAGCATTTCATGATAATGTCTGTATGGTTTTTCAGGAAAATTTTCACTTAACAACAACAAAGTTTGATTATTTAAGAAGAATGACAGTAAATGACAGAATAACAGAAGAAACGCAATAAATATGTACAAGTTAATAGTTTTTAAAATTAATTAATGATTATATTTAGAGAGAGATTAGAGAGCTTTATTGTCATTCTATCCATATACAAGTATACAATAGAATGAAATGGAGTTCTCCAAGGTATTTATAGAAGTGATTATAGAAATGATTATAGAACTTCCTTGACAACGTGCGGTGCCATATAAGAAAAAGTATCAGTGCAAAATGGACAACAAAATACAAGACAATAACTAGACACCAAGCAAGAATCTGTACAATGAGGAAAATACAATAAATACAACATGTGAACATACAGTATGTATAGCACTCAGCAGCACAGTGAGTGGATTTGGTGTGTGATGAGTAAAGCCTTATCACCACAGCAGCATATAAATCCCTGGTTGACTATCTTGACTATTGTGCAATACGTCTGTGTAATACTGGTGTAAGTGGACAGTGCGTAAAGACAAGGCTTGTGCAATATAATAATATTGTCCCTATATGCTGTTACGTTGTCATGAGCATGCAGCCTTGGGCTGTGCAGGTGCTGGGTGTGATGGTGCTAGAGGTGTTGCATCCGATCCAGTCTGTGGTCATTCATTCAGAAAATCCAGGATCTAATTGTGACCAGTTTTTGCGGGATTATTGTATTGAATACTGATCTGAAGTCAGTGAACAGCATTCAAAATTCCCTTCTTGTCAAGTTGAGCCAGGGCTAGATATCGCATAGGTGTAGGGTTGTAGATGGATAGGTTTATAGGTGGATAGGTTTTAGTGATATGCAAACTGGTAAGGGTTAGCATCCAAATATCCCATATGCCCATAAACCCTCCAGATCTGTGCCTTTACCAAAGAGAAAAACTATTAACAAAAGGCTTGACTATACAGACTTTCTGCCTAGATTAAAGACAGTGTCTGTGTCCCAAACACTAATTGGAAGGCAGTTCCACAACTATGGGGCTTTTTAAGAAAAACCTCCACCTTCTTCATTATTCAGTGCTTAATAAAGAGCTTAACAATAAAGAGCTTGTTTTTAATCGAAGCAGGCATCACGGATCATAAAAGACGAAAGGTTCACTCAGGTCCTGCAGTGCATTTATATAGGTCTTCGGTAGTTGTTATGACCCTGCGATAAGTCCAGCGAAGAGTCAGGGTCAGTAACTTGTGACTAACCCTATAGTGAGCGGGTGGATGAGCCAGCTAGGCTGATTAATACCAACAGAGGGAAAACATAAGTCCACAACCACCTGGTTAGTATACAGAGTTTACTGTGCTTTCTTGTTCACCAGTGCTTTACATTTAAACACACATTAGCATGCCAGACATAAGATAAATATTTACAAAGTGTTTACACGGAGTGTTAATAATAAGGAAAAGAAAAAGGAGCTGGACTATGGCGGTGCTAAAGGAAAGAACATAATGTAACCAAAAACAAACTTCCCTATTCTCAAATTTACACGCATTCACCTAGAAACAAAACAAACCAAAGATGTCTACCTACACTAGGCTTTCCTCACTAAATATAAATACATGGGTTGGCACTTGCTGCTTTCCTAATGTGTTTTCCTAATGTGTCCGAGCCCTGTTAAACAAAAGAAAAACAGACAGCATACATAGGCTGGGTCTTGTGGGAGGAATCACAAACAAATCAAACAAATCAAACAAATCAGGACACGACTCAGTAAGTCAACTACAGACAACACAAATGTTCACAACTTCTGTGTTTATCATGCTCTCAGCTCTTTCGTCTCTCTCTACTCTCCTCTTCCGGTTCCAGTTCCAGAGCAGCTTTTATGGATTGTACTTCCTCCTCTTCATGGCCTGGATTGGTTGAGGCAGTGAATGATGGCAACGTGCTCCAATGAGCAACCTGCAATGTTTAAGAGAATTACAACACACAAATACTGATTAAAATGACGTGCTGTTGCACGTAACAGTAGTATTTTATAATCAGTGCAAAATTATATTTTATATTAATTATATACTGGGAGCCAATGTAGTTTGGATAAGATATAGATGATGTGTGTAAATCTGGGTTTAGTAAGAGCTCTGGCTGCTCCATATACAAATCGAGTTCTGCATGCTTGGTTGAAGGCTTGTTGGTTGGCATGGGCTCATCACATAGGGAAGATCCTGGGATCCAGGACTCTCCATTTGTGCTGCCTTCTCAGTGATATTGGTGTAGGGTGTGGAGAAGGGTGTCTCCCTTCCACTGGGACTGGGGAGATGGCACTTGACCTTGGCTAGGCTGGCCTCTGATCACTCAGGGCCCACAGTGAGCTGCACTGGTCTGGTCTCTTTGTTAGTAGAGTCCAAGCAATGCACCAGTCATTTTGCATTTTTCTTCAATGAATAATTAACATAATGTTGACAAAAGATTTTAGAGACACGTCTGGGTGACCTGCTGCATAACGTGTTATCTGCAGTTGACAGAGGGAGACGTTGTTCACCATTTTGGATGCATCTGTATCTAGCCACTGCTACCATGAGTTGTATTTACAGAAAAGCCCCAACGGCAAATAGAAATTTTTAAGTTGACTGGGGTCTCACAGTCATGCTGAGGTTGAATGTTCTTCTGGTTTGGAGTAATCTCAACTCCAGCATGCAATGATTTGATAATATTTTTTACAAGGATTGCAGCCCTGCATTTTTCTTATAATGTAGGACCAGAAGACTGGAAAGCTTCTATAGGTTTCCTTCATCTTGTGTGGCACCTACTGACATGACTGAAGTGGGTGATTTCCCACTTCACTTCCTTCCATGCAGTTACTTACTTACCTGGGCTGATCAGTCTGTTTGCAGAGTCATTTTCAAGGCAGGGACTTGCTTCAGGTAAGGGAGAATGCCCCAGTCATCATTTGGATAGGCAAAGTCTGGCTTCATTAGTTCTGTTTACCAGCATATACAGACTGCTGTCTTCATGTCAAATCCATGCTGGTGACCCTGAGCCTCACAAACATATAGAGCATGATTCATGCCACTCTTTTTCATCTCATCTTCCAAATGCTACACAAAATTCATAGCTGTAACCAGCCTCTCCTTTTGGTGCCCATATGGTACAGATAGTAATTTCCATAGCTGATATCTCTTCACAGAGAATTCTTGTAACAGATTACACTCAGGAAGGAGACCTTGTCAAATTACACCTCGGCAAACTGAGTGTATAGTACACATCCAAATCACCTTCAACTATGGCAATGGCTGTTTAGTCAGAACATGGACTAAGGACTACAGGACGTGATTCCGCATACAGCAGCTTTGTGAATGCAGGCTATATACAGTTGCCATTGGCTCGTGTGCAGCTAATCAGCTAAACACAGTAATTTGTGATACTAGACACTCTCTCTTATGCCTCACCTGTAATTTACTAAATTTGACTACTTATATCCATGACATTCATCAGACCAGTTATATATTTGCTTAATTCAATTCAATTCAATTCAATTTTATTTGTATAGCGCTTTTAACAATGGACATTGTCACAAAGCAGCTTTACAGAAATAAATGGATTCACAAAAATATATTGTAAATATTTAAATTTATCACTGTGAATTTATCCCTAATGAGCAAGCCAGTGGCGACGGTGGCAAGGAAAAACTCCCCGAGATGATAATGACAGAAAGAAGGTGACTCCTCTGTTGAAACTGGATTTCTCAGTGTTTGGTACAGAACCTGTCTACCAGCTGACCAGATGTTAATGGCTCAGTGTCTTGTTTCTTTAGCTAGAGTTGAAGATTGCTGAATAGTATTTGATGATGATTCTGCTCTTTATTACAGTTCTCATGATTAAGTGTGGTCACACAGTAAGTTTGGTGTGCTACCTGAGCCTGCCTTACCTTAGCTCTAGGTGCTCTTGGTAGTCAGTAAGAATAAGATACAATGCTATGCTTTTGTGAATAACAGATTACTGAGTCTTTAGAAACTGGAAAAAGATTAGTAGACAGCTGTTAGAACACAATATTACTGGCTGTGATATATAACATGACTACTTGGCTTAGCACCATCTGTGGTCATCAAGAATCCACTGAACCAGAGTTATATACATTAATAGTGTTTTGTGGTGTTTGTAATTTTGCTGCTGCTGATAATAACAACAACAATAATAATAATAATAATAATAATAATAATATTTGCTTTACCCCCAATTTTTTTTAATCACTCCATTACATTGGGTTAGTTCCCAGCAATAGTTGTATAATTTTGTTGCATTTCATATTGAGTTTCTGATATTTTTTCTTTGACTTCTCCAGAAATAATTGAAGCTCGGTTCCAAATCTTCTCCTGCTCCTTGTGCACACTTTCCTATACATCTCAAATTTACCTCAACAAACACATAAAGAGATGCCACTACGAGGAGTATGTGAGACTGCAGAAATCAGGAGAGTTTAAATATGAGATTCAGATACCTACAAAAGGTTCCAGTTGTCAGCAAACATCATCTGGTACTCTCAGTTCAGACACGTCTCCCAGAGAAATGCAGAAGGAAGTTCACCACTGCTCAGACTGTGGAAAGAGCTTTGCTGATCAGAGTGCTCTACAGCGACACCAGCACAATCCCACAGCAGAGAAGCCGTATCACTGCTCACAGTGTGGAAAGCGTTTTATTAGAATGGGTTATCTTCTACGACACCAGCGCGATCACAAAGGAGAGAAGCCGTATCAATGCTCACATTGTGGAAAGTGTTTTAACAGAACGTGTTATCTTAAACGACACCTGCGCATTCACACAGGAGAGAAGCCGTATCACTGCTTACAGTGTGGGAAGAGTTTTAATCAAAACGTTGTTCTTCTACAACACCAGCGCATTCACACAGGAGAGAAACCATATCACTGCTCAGAGTGTGGAAAGAATTTCTCTCAAAACGGTGCTCTTAAAAGACACCAGCGTATTCACACAGGCGAGAAGCCATATCTATGCGCACAGTGTGGGAAGAGTTTTACTACATGGAGCAATCTCCAAACACATCAGTGCACTCACAGAATAGAAAAGCCGTATCACTGCTCACAGTGTGGAAAGAGTTTTAAGCGAAAGGCTGATCTTCAGACACACCAGCGCATTCACACTGGAGTGAAACCATATTTCTGCTCACAGTGTGGAAAGAATTTTACTCTGCAGCGAAGTCTTCAACTACACCTGCGCAATCACACAGGAGAGAAGCCGTATCACTGCTCAGAGTGTGGAAAGAGTTTCAATCAAAAGATTGATCTTGTACGACACCAGAGCATTCACACAGGTGAGAAGCCGTATCATTGCTTACAGTGTGGAAAGAGTTTTATTCAGCAGCGTGGTCTTCAACGACACCAGAGCATTCACGTTAGAAAAGCCGTATCACTGCTCACAGTAGGGAAAGAGTTTTAATGGCCTGAGTATTTTCCGAAGACATCAGAGCATTCACACAGTAAAGAAGCCTGCTCATAGTATCATTGTTCACAGTGTGGAAACCCAGCTTGTGCAATTTAATGCTTTAATCTTCACATTATTACACTATCACAACATCCAGCAACATTTACTTCGATTATATTACCAGACCTTCCAGCGTTTACGCTTAAGAGCTTCACAATTTAGCATTAGCATACACTAGTTCAAGTTATCACTGAAAAATATGCCAAAACGGCAATTTTATTCTCCCTAAAACAAGATATGAGCCACTTGACATGTATGTCAAATGATTTATGCAGATGTTTTGAACTCTCCAGTATTATCTGACACCACCTCTCAGCTGGACTTGTGGGGCAACTTCACTTTCTGCAAAGAATGGGGAATGGTTTGAGTTCATTAATATGGCATAGACTTGGTTCAAAAACACTTCTACCTCTGAGACACTTTTAGTCATTCACTCATCATTTCAGCTCTGTGAGCTTCACCTTTTATGGAGTTTTGTGACCTGCAAGTGCACTAACACTGAGCCATTATACAAAGTGAATTTGTCAAAGTAAGTATGATTATTGTGTTGGCTTAAAATGATGTATGTAGATGTTTCTTTTTAATTGTTTTTATTATTTTTATTATTTTTTTTATTCTTTCGGTCATTCACAGCAAGCTACTGTAAGCTCAGATGCATTCTGTTTGCTTTGACTATTTTGAAATGTCTCTAGAACTTGACTGGAGTCTACCTGTGGCAGATTCAATTGATTGAACATGATTTAGAAAGGCACACACCTGCGTTTATAAGGTCCCACAATTCACAGTGCATGTCAGACAAAAGTAGGCATGGTTAATATCATCCCTACTGTGAAGCATGGTGGTGGCAGCCTCATGGTGGAGTGCATACAACCTCAGACTGGGGTGGACGTTTAACTTTCAGCATCACAACGACCCAAAGCATACAGCCAAGACAATGCTGGAGTGGCTTCAGGGAAAAGTCTCTGAATGTCCTTGAGTGGCCCAGCCAAAGCCCAGACTTGAACCCCATAAAACATCTGTGGAGAGACATGAAGATTGCAGTCCACAGATGTTCCCTATCCAGGCTGATTAAGCTTGAGAGAATCTACCAGGAATAATTAGAGAAACTGCCCAAATCCAGTTGTGCAAAGTAGCTGTAATAGCTGTCAAAGCTGTAATTGTGGTTTATTGTGTGTAGCTTGATGGCCAAAAAGTAATGTGTGTTAAAACTCAAGTGGGCTAAAAACTTTTCGAAGCCACTGTATATTGAAATTCTGTGGAAGGCAGAGCATTTTTTGTTCACAGAGTGATTTAGTATTCTTATTTTAATGTTTGCTTTTGAACTTAAGTATCCATAAAATAAAATGCATAAATTCTTTGCATTCATAAATTTCTAATTCAACATTATTGTCACTGTAGTAACAAGTGCAGCATAAGAATAAAGCAGAGGTGGTGGGATACCATGACTTGTTTTAGCTCATACAAGAAATGCCTATACCATATAAGGTCATTTACTCAAGTTTACACTAGCCAACATTTTGATGTTGTTTTGATTGCAAACAGAGTAATAAAAGTTTCTTTTTATATGATTGTATTGTATTGTATTTTATATGATTGTATGTCTTAATGAAAGTTTGGGAAGTAATTTGGAGTAGTAAATTGTCTTTGTCCTTATTTGTTCCAGTGGTTATACAGGGCTAACATGATGCATAAATATAGATAAATATATGCAGTACTTTCTGAACGTATTGGAACAGCAAAACCTTTTGTTTTTGCTATACACTGAAGACATTTGGGTTTGAGATCAAAAGATGAATATTGGACGATAGACCAGAATTTCAGCTTTCATTTCCTGATATTTACATCTAGACGTGTTAAACAACTTAGAACATGGCACCTACACACACACACACACACACACACACACACACACACACACACACACACACTGATCAGCCATAACATTAAAATCACCTGCCTAATATTGTGTAGTTCCCCTTGTGTCACCAAAACAGCTCTGACCCGTCGAGGCATGGACTCAGGCAAGACAAGGGGAACCTACACAATATTAGGCGGGTGGATTTAATGTTATGGCTGATCGGTGTGTGTGTGTGTGTGTGTGTGTGTTTATATCCTAACTGGAAGGCTGTTCCATAACTGTGGGGCTTTGTAATAGAAAGCTCTGCCCCCTGCTGTAGCCTTCACTATTCGAGGTACCAACAAATAACCTGCACCTTTGATCGAAGTAGGCGTGGCAGATCATAGAAGACTAGAAGTTCACTCAGGTACTGTGGCGCGAGACCATTTAGTGCTTTATAGGTCAGTAGTAGTATTTTATAATCAATACGAAATCTGAATGGGAGCCAATGCAGTGTGGATAAGATAGGGGTGATGTGGTCATATCTTCTGATTCTAGTAAGAACTCTCGCTGCTGCATTCTGGACTAACTGGAGCTTGTTTATGCTCCTACTGGAACATCCAGGCAGTAAGGCATTACAATAATCCAACCTAGAGGTAACAAAAGCATGAACTAATTTTTCTGCATCGTGTAGTGACAATATATTTCTTATTTTAGCAATATTTCTGAGATGAAAGAAAGCAATCCTAGTAATATTATCTACATGAGCTTCAAAAGAAAGACTAGAGTCGATAATCACACCAAGGTCTTTTACTGCTGCACATGATGAAACAGAAGGCCATCCAGAGTTATTATGTAATCAGAAAGCTTACTTCTAACTGCATGTGGTCCTAGTACAAGTACTTCTGTCTTGTCAGAATTAAGTAAGAGAAAGTTAATAAGCATCCAGTTTCTAATGTCTTTTACACATTCCTCAACTTTATTAAGCTGGTGTCTGTCATCTGGCTTTGCTGAAACATACAACTGTGTGTCATCAGCGTAACAGTGGAAGCTAATACCATGTTTACGGATAATTTTACCCAGAGGTAGCATATATAAAGAAAAGAGCAGTGGGCCTAAAACGGAGCCTTGTGGAACACCAAACTTTACCTTAGCATGAGAAGAGAAGTCACCGTTTACATTTACAAACTGATAACGATCAGTCAAATAAGACCTGAGCCAGGAAAGGGCTGTTCCCTTAATGCCTACTACATTTTCCAGTCTATTGAGGAGAATAGCATGATCAATGGTATCAAAAGCTGCACTAAGGTCAAGCAGCACCAGCAAGGAGACACAACCCTGATCAGAGGCCAGTAGTAAGTCATTTACCACTTTAACCAGCGCTGTCTCTGTGCTATGATGAGGCCTAAATCCTGACTGATACATTTCATGAATGTTATTCCTATGTAAGTATGAGCATAGCTGCTGTGCTACAACCTTTTCTAGGACCTTGGAAATAAAGGGGAGGTTTGATATTGGTCTATAGTTAGACAGCTGACAGGGTCAAGGTCAGGTTTTTTTAATCAAGGGCTTGATAACTGCTAGTTTAAATGATTTAGGTACATAGCCAATGCTAAGGGAAGAATTGATTATCTTTAAAAGAGGTTTGATTGTTTCAGGAATTATCTGTTTGAGGAAACAAATAGGTAAGGGATCTAATATACAGGTTGATGATTTTGATGATGAAATTAGTGAAATCAGTTCAGTCTCTTCAAGGGGACTAAAGCGTTGTAATTGTTGATCTGATATTATTATATTATCATCTACAGGGTTAGTTATAAAACTGTCTGGTTTTAAATTAATAGTCTGAATTTCTAGCCTGATATTTTCAGTTTTGTGGTTGAAAAAATTCATGAAGTCATCGCTGCTATATAATGATTGTGTGCGTGTTTCTATTGTGGTCTTATTCCTAGTTAATTTTGCTACAGTATTAAATAAGAATCTAGGATTATTTCTGTTATCTTCA
Source organism: Pangasianodon hypophthalmus (assembly GCF_027358585.1). NCBI lineage: Eukaryota > Metazoa > Chordata > Actinopteri > Siluriformes > Pangasiidae > Pangasianodon > Pangasianodon hypophthalmus. The sequence continues at coordinate 12,614,174 of NC_069739.1, forward strand.
ATTAGGGTGGAGAGATACACTGATCTAGCAGCACTAAGAGCTTTCTTATAGCTCAAAAGGCTCTCCTTCCATGCTGTTTGAAATACTACCGATTTAGTATGATGCCATTTACGTTCTAGTTTTCGAGTGGTCTGTTTTAAAGTTCGTGTGTGATCGCTATACCAGGGTGCTAGCTTTTTCTCCCTAATTATTTTTTGTTTAAGTGGAGCTACCTTATCTAGCGAGTTGCAGAACGTTGACTCTAAGCATTCAGTCCCCTGATCAAGTTAATTTAATTCAATTCAATTTTATTTGTATAGCGGTTTTAACAATGGATATTGTCACAAAGCAGCTTTACAGAAATAAATGGATTCACAAAAAAAATATATTGTGAATATGTGAATTTATCCCTGTGAATTTATCCCTAATGAGAAGCCAGAGGCGACGGTGGTGAGGAAAAACTCCCTGAGATGATATGAGGAAGAAACCTTGAGAGGAACCAGGCTCAAAAGGGAACCCATCCTCATCTGGGTGCAACAGATAGTGCGATTATAAATAAATCCCTTCTATAACTGTGTACTATATGGACAAATAGTGCAATTGTGCAACCAATAAATTCATCACAGTTTTTGCAAGAAGTCCGGTTGGTTAAAATCTATCCACTGTCCACTGATGGAGCTCAAATCAGGATCAGACGGTGATCCAATCATGGTTGATAAATCTTGGAGATTACTGATAAAACTCTGTGCAGTTGTTGACATGAAAGTACGTTTGACACGGTGACGTGGCAAGGTGCATATATTATGATTAAGACACATTTTAAATGAGATGAGGTAATGATCTGAGATAGCTACAGACTGTGGACATGAGACTATATTTTCTATATTTAATCCGAATGTTAGTATTAAATCAAGAGTGGGACCACCACTATGGGTGGGTCCTATTACATTCTGATTAACCCCTACAGAATCTAGAATGGACACAACTGCTGTTCTCAGAGGGTCTTCTGGATTATCAAAATGAATATTAAAGTCTCCAACAATTAATGCTTTGTCTAAAGAAACAACCAGGTTAGAGATGAAATCCGCAAATTCACATAGGAATTCCGAATATGGCCCTGGGGGTCTGTAAATAATAATTACTGGAATCACCTGGGTAGACTTATTTTTAGTGGCTACGTATGTTATGTTAGTGTAAAGAACTTAACACGCACTGAATTTATGACTAGGTTTTTGTGTGACGTCTAGATTATCATTATAAATAACTGGAACACCTCCTCCTTTTCCAGTTAGACGGGGTTGATGTATATAACTGTATCCGGACTAGCTTCATTTAATGCTACATACTCATTAGGTTTAATCCGCGTTTCTATTAAACACAGTACATTTAACTCCTGATCATTAATAGTTTCATTAACAATAAGATGTAAGAGAGATTTAGATATAAGAGATTTATTTATTTATTTTAGAAGTTTGCAAATTATTTTAATATTTAGTCCTAGCTTCAGATCAAAGGTGCTGACTGTGCATTCAGTATAATCTCATTTTATGTTAATTAGGTTACTGAAACAAACTTTCTGAGTATTTCTACATTTTTGTTTAGCTCGGGGAACAGACACAATATAGTGTGTATACACAATATAGTCTCAATATAGTGGAACCTGAGTGACGACTCAGTGCAGCTAGCAGACGGTCAGAAGGATGACACGCTCAAATAAAAGTTGTTTTAATCATTCAGTGCACAAGCAATTTTCAACCTATTTTACCCTAAAATAAAATCAAATAAAACATGTTAGTAATAGCAGAACTTGATATCTCATTTATATGATGGGTGAGTTAAATATGGAATTGTTATGATAATGTCCTAGACATTTTATTAATGTCATCACAGCGCAGCTACTGAGCTAAATGATATTATATATACAGCTGAATAGTTTCTGTTATACCTTTTTCCTATGAATGTCATATTATAAGTCTACTGTAGTTTCAGAGCCTAGGTTATTGGTTTTATGTTGTAAAAGAGATAATAATAATAATACGGTGACTTACACAGTAAAAATAAATAGCTTTAATTTACACCCTTCAAGGGCTCACAAAAACGCTGATGTGGCCCTGCTTTAAATGCACTTATGTAACCAATGCTTGTGATTCTGAAAATGTAAACACTGTAAAGAGTGTAAACAGTGTTGCTCTGAATTCATATTTGTATTTAATAGACGTGTTTTCACAGTTCTGTGTTACAAATGCGGAAGCATAAGTAGTAGCTTTTCATAACTTCTGGTGAGATAGTGAACAATGGCAGCAAATACAGCTCACAATCACTTCAGTGTCCCTAAATGCATAAATAATTAAAGCAAACATCCAGACTTGGTTGGTGTCCTGTGTCTATATTTTATAGTACATCTACCTGTGCATGTGTGCCTGAAAATTAGCATTTTGAACAACATAAGATACATAAGATGGGTTAGAGGAACCCTTGGTGTGGTCGTAATCCGAACTGTGAGACAATGAAGCAGAGCTACTGTTGCACAAAATAGAGTAAAATGAAAATGGTTTATTTGGAACATTTATAAGTGGTTTGTCTTTTGATAGATAGATAGATTTTATGGCTATATGTGTACAAACTGTTGCCCTGAGTACATTTAGAAACCCTGCGATGGTGTGAATATCCCTCATTATTGTTATCCCCTGCTGTATTTGAAAATGTAATGTATTGCAGCATGAGCGATATGAATGCAGTGTGTATGTAAGACTTGTCTGTAATAGGCTTATAGTTGGTTGGGAAATGCAGACTTCACTAGACAAATGAAATTGACTCATGAGCCACTTATCACTCTCAAGCCCTTTTCTCAACTGGTATTAACATCCGCCTCGATTGATCTGGTCACAAGAAGACAGCACATAGCTGTTCACACCTGGCATTATGAATGCATCTCCAGTGACCACTTGTGAGAAGGATTTCATCCATCATTTCCACTGGAGAAAGGCTGTAGCGCAGATTTATTAGTCTTCTGCTGCATTTATTTTCAGGCAGAAATGTCCTATAACCCTAGGTCCTATTAGGATATTTATGAAAATGATGTCATGTGATTTTTCTGTTGCAGTCACCATATTTGGGACTAAAGTTGGGGTATTGCTGCACAACATGATCGAAAATGTCATCTCAGTGACTTTTTTGGTTTGGCTTTTTCAGAAATGTAATTAGTAGTTACTATGGTATGTATCTATCCAAAAACTCATGAGAAAAACACACTTATTAAGCAAGTTTTTAGACAATTTTAGGCTGACTGAATGCATTTATCACTACATTTCTTAAACCTAAATAGAAACATCTCAGTGTTGTTTTGGTAAAATATATCAGTTTTCATAAAGTAAAGATGTCAAAGTATATTATTCAGCTGTAATGACATCCAACAGGCTTTTCCAGGCCAAATCAAATTTACACTGACACCAGATATGCTTTTGTCATTTGTCATGATTATGTTGCCAAATAGTGTGGTACCCTAACCTGTAAATAAAACTACTGTCCATTATATTCTGATTAATATTTTCTTACAGGCAATACTTTTGCCAACTGGCTTTGTACTTTATAAATGTCAAGCTCCCACTTCTGCTATGCCTAAACCATAGCCATTTCCTGTTCTTGTTCATAACTGCAGATAGTTTCACTTCCTGCTGATCTCTTTTATGGTGATGATGCTTCCTTACTCTAAACAGGGGTTTATAAGAGAGTGCACTCACCATCCACTTTAACCTGCACATTCATGCAGTTGTTTAATCAGCCGATAATGTGGCAGCAGCACAATGCAAAATTCTGTGTAAACACTTTTTCCACATTATATATACGTGTGTGTGTATATATATATATACACCCTGTACAACCTCCACCCTATACCCTACACCCTATAAACCAACTTCTAACAAACAAATAAACTCAGATGACAACAAAAAACACAACAGATTTCAGTATGTAGTCATTTTTCCCAAAAGGTAAACCAACATTCACAAACCACTACACCCTTTCACAAGCCAGGTGTTACTAACGAAATGCACAAGATTAATTAATCATCAAGAAGTGTTACTATCCCTATAAAAGCAGAACTTTTGGCAGTTTGGTGTTATGGAGCACCTAGGTGTGTGTCTACATCATGCCAAGAAGAAAGAACATCAGCCATGATCTCAGAGGAGAAATTGTTGCTGCTCATCAATCCGGAAAAGGTTATAAGGCCATCTCCAAGCAATTTGAAATTCACCATTCTACAGTGAGAAGGACAGTTGCCGATCTTCCCAGGAGTAAGCATCCCAGCAAATTCAGTCCAAGGTCATGTTTAATCACCGTTTAATGCTCAGAGATATAAAGAAAAACCCAGAAGCTACATCATGTGACCTACAGTCCTCTGTAAGCACATTAAACATTTATGTTCATGACAGCACAATCAGAGAAAGACTGAACAAGTATGACTTTCATGAAAAGGGTGGCTAGGAAAAAGCCCCTTCTCTCCAAAATGAATATAGCAGCAGGGTTTAAGTTTGCAAAACTGCATCTTAACAAACTACAAAAGCTCTGGAACAATATCCTTTGGACTGATGAACCCCACTGAGATGCTGTGGTGGGATCTTAAGAGAGCTGTAAATGAACTGAAGCAATGTTGTAAAGAAGAGTGGGACAAAATTTCTACAAAACGATGTGAGAGACTGAAAAACTCCTACAGAAAAGTTTACTTCATGTTATTGTTGCTAAAGATGGTTCTACATATTATTGAATTACAGGGTGTACTTATTTTTTCCCACCTGGTTTCTGAATGTTACATTACTTTTGGGGATAAAAATGACTACATATTGAAATCTGTTGTGTTTTTTTGTTGTCACCTGAGGTTATTTGTTTGTGTATAGAAGTTGGTGAGGAACACAAAATTGTTATTTAGGCCCTGATAAATAAAAACATAGAAATTAAGGAGGGTGTACTCCTAAGGCTGTATATGTAATTATTATTTAAATAAATTAGTAATACTAATAATTTAATAATAATTCTATGAAAAGAGGCACCAGTCCAATGGAAAAATTCTCCCAATGAAATACAACTAGATGATGATTGTATCAACAGGATAAAAACTTTTAATAATTTGCCTAATATCTTAAGGATATTTGATTACTCCAATTAAGTGAATCCTTTGAAAATTTGTAGAATTTGTGACAGGAAAGAAAACACACAAATAAAATGCACAAAGTTTAAAAATAAGAAAGCTACACATAAATATATTATAAAACATACACTACGTCATGTGTCAAAAGAGGATACAGTTGCAAATGATGCTTTATTAAAAGCAGCAGGCTGGTAAACAATTCCAAAATGTAGGTCAAAAAAAGAGTGTCAGGCATTCAGCAAACTGGTTGGTGGCACAGCAGGTTCTTTAAAACCTCCTGTCTTCTGGTTGGCCCATTCTAGAGATTAATTTTCCTGCAGGGAGTGTTTGATGGGCCTTGGCTTGGGCGCAGTGTGAGCATGAGATTATGAACCTGTTGATATCAGTCACCATGTTGGGGCCTAGCTGATGGGTCTTGCGGACACGTGGGTGTCTGCTAGCTGGGGACGTGTGGTTGGCACATGCAGTTTCTGTGCCACGCTGTCAGTTAATCAGCAAAGTCAGTGAGCAGTTTGTTCACAAGAGTGCATTTTAAGAACTGGCACATCCTTAAATAGTGTAATATCATACAATGATGAATTATTTTGCACAAATTTTGCACTGATTTAATTACTTTTGTTAACAGTGTAGCCTAAAAAAGCATTGAAGCTGGAAATGTAATTCGTAGCATATGTACAGCTGTTAACTGAAGTGTGGTTTGGTGCGGTCTATGCTGCACAAAGCCCACAGCGTAAAAATAGTGACATCCTGAAACATCTTTTGCTTTAACTATGATAAAGACTAGTCAACTACTTTTTTGAATTACTGGTCGACTAGTAAAAAATAGTATTCATGCAACCCCTAGTCAATATGAATATAAATCATAAATGTACTTGCCCCTGCTTATACATACATCATATTCAAAAGACCAAGAGGAGAGAATTAAATCTAAAACAGAGTTGACATACAGGTGTAAATAACTTTGACACTAAGCTCTGTATTGTTTTTGGCATTTGCCAGCAATGATATATTTTGATGCTTCTGGGAACAGATTTTAAATTTTTTGCCTCCCAAGCTTGGAACTGAGAAGCCTATCCTGATTATCATCATTATGGAGGAGCAGTGTTCATTCAAATTTGGTGGAACATCTGTTGCATCTTAGGTCTGAAGATAGAAAGAATTAAAACAATGTAAATTTACTCTTCAGTGAACAGGGACAGTGGGGTCAAAATATAGTGGGAAGAAGAGAACATCTCATAGTATATGCATCAATGTGGGGTTTTCCTGGGCCACTAGAGAGAAATTGAGTGGGCAAGTGGAGGGAAATGGGAATTCCTTGATAAGAACACAATATTGATTGAGTATAGAGGTTGAAACACCATGTGAGGGAGAGTGAAGGCCAGCCCTAATGGTGTGTTCCTCCAATGAGGGCTGTTCTTGCAGTTGCCCAGTGGAATCATCTTGTGGGTAAAAAAAAAATAAAAAATACAAAATTGCTGAAGAATTGATCCAGAAAATCAAAAGATAATAACAGTTTAAATACAGTAATCTGTACAACAACATAAAATTTCAATACAATGTACTGTATACAGAGTTGTCAGTATATTTCATCCACCTACGTTGTAGCTATAATTTTTGGGCATTGTATCAGGAACTTCTAACATATGAGTAATATTATACAATTCCCTGACTGTAACTGCAAGCCAGAGGTGATGGTGGTGAGGAAAAACTCCCTGAGATGATATGAGGAAGAAACCTTGAGAGGAACCAGACTCAAAAGGGAACCCATCCTCATCTGGGTGCAACGGATAGTGTGATTATAAATCATTCCCTTCTATAACGGACAAATAGTGCAAATGTGCAACCAGTAAATTCATCACAGTTTTCACATGAAGTCCGGATTGTTGAAACTATCCACTGTCCACTGATGGAGCCCTGAGTACAAAACTGCTTGCAGCAACCGCAGCCCCAAAGCCACTACAGTACAACTCTCCATATGAACCGCAGTCCAAAGCCATCTCCACCGTCCCCAAGCAGCACCATCCCCAGCAATCCCAATGATCTTCAGGCCGTCCATGTGGGGCCCCAGCAGCAGCGAGTGATCTCCAACCGATGAGAACTCCAACCAGAAGTAGGGCATCAGGATGGATCAGGCAGGTCTGGAGAGCAGAAGGGATCAGGATCACTGGCATCTCAGGAGTAGCATGTGTAGCTCGACAGAGAGAGAGGGAGAGAGAGAGAGAGAGAGAGGGAGAGATTGTTAGGTAAGCTTTTGTCCTCTAATGGTTAAGCATGATGTACTTTGCATGCAGAGAGCAAGCAGGGACTCCGGCAAGACTAGCTATGACAGCATAACTAAAAGGGAGAGCCAGAAGCTAACACAGACATGAGGGAGTCCTGGGACATAAAGCAGCCAGACAGTTTTAACTCGAAGTCTATTTTGTTGAAGTTATCAACTGTTCAGTGATGGAGCCTTGAGTGCAAAATTCGTAGTTCGTAGCAATTGCTGAAGACAGAGGAGCTGACCCCAGCTTGGGTCCCTATTTTCCAATATTCATTGGACTCACACACTTTTCCCAACTGTTATTACACCAGTGACAAAGAAACCTTGTTCAAATGACAATAATGACTGCAGTCCTGTGACTTTATCTTCTGTTGATGAAGTGCATGAAGAAATATGTGGTATCCATTCTCAAAGCTGAAGTAAAGCCATGGTTAGACCCATTTGAGTTTGCTAACAGATAGGAGTGGGGCACTGATGGTGTGATTAACACCATCACCCATCTGATCCTTAATCATCTAGAAGACACTAATGCATATACATGCCTTTTTTTTTATTTTAATTCAGCATTTAACACTCCACAGCCCCACATACTTTGAAACAGATTACTGTCAACCCTTTTAATATTAAATGGTACTTTTCATTCTTCACAAATCACATCCAATATATAAAACATACGAGCACCAATCTCTCTGACCCCAACACCTTCAGCAGAGGTGCTCCTCAGGATTGTATGAGCTCATCTATCCTTTTACTTTCTACATGAATGAGTGTGTGAGCAAACATCCACACAATTACATAGTGATGTTCTCTGCTGATAATGCTATCTTAAGTCTATTAAGTTAAGTTTCTCACACAGATTAACACTCTGCAATAGAAACCTTTGTGCATTGGTGTGAGGTTAACTACCCAGTTTAAACGTGAGGAAAAAGAGAAAAGATGGTATTGGATGGTATTGTGGCATTTGACCAGTATGCTTTTACAAATACCTAGTTGTCCATATTGATAATACATTCACCTGTAAAGCCCAAGTTGATAATCTAGTCTTAGAGTGTCTAATCTAAGATCAGCCAGAAACATTTTTGTTTTACTGAGTGGTTCTAGAGAGCTTGATCGGTTATGGGATACAGGTATGGTATGGTAATCCCACAGCACAATTAAAATCACAGCTTGCCTCCATTGTGAAAAGTGCCATAAGAGTCATAGGAAAGAAGGAATACATGTCACTTTAATCCATTTCTCATTAGTCCATGCATCTATCCATCCCATATCCTCCACTCTGAATATCAGCTCCTGCCCTCTGGGAGAAGGTGCATGTATAGTGATAAGATACTCTTATAACTCTGCTGGCACAAGAACTCATTTGTATATTTGAACACTCAGTTTCAATTAAAAAAATAAATAGCAAGATCTAGGGAGCTGTGCAATTCACTGTTGCTTAAGCTTTTATGGTAAATATTTAATGTGGATGTTTTTGTGTACATACTGTATACTGTGTGTATTGTATGTTGCGTATATGTATAATTGTATGTATATTTATTGTTGTATTTTCATTTTGTCTTATCCCAACTGTATTGTTGCTTTGATATCATACCATCCCAACCCTCCTTACTTCAACACATTCCATTTGCTTCACTGTTGGTTTTATGCTCTGACTGCTTGATTTTGTGTGTTCTTTGGAACATAGGCCCTTATTTCTTTATTCTTTCTTTATTATTATTTTGCATGATTAAAAATACACAAAAAGAAAAGTAGTAAGAATACAAATATACAGTGCAGGGAGAGACAAATACCCGTGAAGGCTTATTTAAAGCCTCTACCTTAACAATGTTAAATTTTCAAAAGTTATAGAGAACGCTAAATTAACATACAGAAGATAATAAAGCTACATCAGAATGATAAACTAATAATACCAATATATATCATAACAACAAAAATATAAATACAGAAATAGGTGAACAGCATGTATATATGTATATGTCAGTGTGTATGTGCATGCACTGTATGAATGTGCATACATGTATGTATTCATCTATAAAAGATGCTTGAGTATATATGTGTGTAAGCATGTATAAGTAACATGAGGGGGATATTGGTTTATACACCTGAACAACAATAATAATATATATCACTATAAATGAAATAAATAAAAAATAATTCATGGAAACATGGAATACATAATAAAGGGAAAAACAGTTACAAGACAGCAATTAAATGATCTTTTAAACTTTTATAGCATATTATAGACGAACATTTTTTTTACCAGGTGGGAAAATTTGATACCCCTAAATCTTATTGAGAATTGACCTGTACAAGTGAGAAATTTAGGAAAATGAAAATCTGAAGATTGATGAGTTGAGTAAGAATGGACCTATGAATTTGCTTTAAAGTAAGGCTTGAATTCCTTGCTCAGGAATATTCCCTTCACTTAAATGTATCTTATAAATGAAAACTATTAAATATTGAAAAATATTAATGTTATAAATAGTAAAAATCTGAAATTTCTGAAAAAAAAAGGAGACGATGAAATATATGACTCTGATCGGGTTACAATCCTAACAAAACATTTCTCTAGAACCAAAATTTTATGAAGAGTAGTAGGAAAAGTACTTGCCCAAACTATATTACAGTATGAAAGATAGGGATAAATTAGACTATAATAAATCTAAACCATGTAGCATAAGCAGTTAAACCAATATTCGCATTCTTAATCAGCGAGTTGAAATTTGAATGAGAGAGAAGGGTTGTGTCATCTGCAAACATTATTGGAGTAAGGATATTTGAGACATTAGATAAATCATTTATATAAATAGTATAAATTTATTTATTTAAATTTATTTATTTTACTTATTAGGCAATGGTTCTGTTGTTTGTTTTTTTGAATAAATTGGCCAGAAAAACCCGTTGATACAGTAGAATAGACATGGGTCAAAGATATGAGTAACTAGAAACTAGATGTGAGGTGACAATATAGAATGATTGTCAAATGAAATTACATGAATTATTGTTTGAAAATGCTGATAAGCACAAAACAGAGTATTGAAGCTGCAGAGCTAAAAGTGGTACAGTTTCTGGCAGGTGAAAACAGACGGAATGCAGTAAATACTTGTTCTCTTAGTGAGATAGGACTACACAGTTCTACATGGCTGCTTTAAACATAGTTTTAAAAATGTTCAACTTAATATTTAGGCATTTTGAACCACAATAATTAAGATGTAAGTGGATTTCTGTGATTAGACTTAAAGCAAAGGTGCAAGTCATGTTAATTTTCATCAAGCAGACATACAGTGGATATAAAAAGTCTATAAAAATTGCAGGATTTCGTGAAAGTGAAACAAAGATAAATCATGTTAGAACATTTTCCACCTTTAGCAACCAACAAATTTCAGGGAGTGGAGTCAGAAGCAGATGCAAGTGCAGATATTGTTTAATTGGTGCAACACAAACACAAATACTAAGAACATAAACTAGAAACACAAGAACACAACAAACACTAGACAAAGTGTGCTGCCAAAGACAGAACTTAAATACCAGTGCTCATTAGACATTAATGTGACTCAGGTGCGCATGATCTCGTGACGTGCTGCTGGGTAATGTAGTCCTGACAACAAGATATATCTAGCATGACTAGATACTGCATCTTCCACCAAGGAAGATGCTAAAGAAAAGAGTGATTCTGCCTGTGTTTAGTACAAAACGCACACCAAAGGAGAGCTCCATGCCCAGCCAACCTGACAAAAGGAGCCAAACTGTGATAGGAGAACTAGGTAATGTCCATTTGCAAAGGCTTTTTCTCACCTATGTAACTACTAGTAAGATGGCTAGTAAGTTGTTAATAAAAGTAAATACTCATGTAACATTGCTAGCTAACATTATGGTAGCTAATTGTGTTTTTGCTAACTTCAGTTATGTGGCTCAGTGTAATTTTGAAAGACCTACAGTTGCTATATATTCTGGCTTGAACATGTATGGTTATATAATCACTGTGTAACAGTAACTCAAAAAATCTACATCTGTTGAGTCATTTCTGTCCTTGAGTAATCCATTCATTCCATTGTAATAAATTACTTAAAAAGCAAAGTGATTGCTTATTAGCAGTAGCCAATTAGCTATCTGGCTTCACTGAGCACTGCCCCCATTCCTCCCTTCTCCCTCCATTCCCCTCCCACCCAAATATCCATCATAACCATTGTAGTTTTTAAAATTTTGCATCCACCTCCAAGATGCATAATCAGGAGGGGGTTTCCCAAGTATTCTAAACTGGGAAATCTTGCTACAGAGTGTTCCTTTAATACCTTTGTCAGATATCATAAATAATATATTTTATACAGTTGGAAATATAACATTTACTGAACACATAGAAAAAGCTGAAAAAGTGCTGTACGTCTGGGACAGAAAGCGACTCTTCAGCAGGTTGCTAAGCAGGTCAGAGCAGTTGTTGAAGAAGAGGTAATAATAACTGTAGAATGAACAGTAAATTCAATCTTGAATCTGTTGCCTCTTGTAGATGATGACCATAATGATTGCCACGAGCAATAGGACAGCTATGACAATTCCAGCGATGGCTCCTTCAGACAACTGGCCATCCGATTCCCTCTCTCCTGCATTTGTACATAAACCACGCAAGATACAGAAACACATACAGAAATAGAGACATTACAATGCAATCCATACTTATTTTATAGCATATCATGACCTGCCATATCACGACCAATTCAGTAGAATCCATTCATCCATTTTCTGTACCGATTATCCTACACAGGGTCTGGAGAATATCGCAGGGTACTCAGGGCATAAGGCGGGCGACACCCTTGACGGGGTGCCAATCCACTGCAGGGCACAATCACACACACACACACACTCACTCTGGACAATTTAGAGATGCCAATCAGCCTACAATGCGTGTCTTTGGACTGGGGAGGAAACTGGAATACCCGGAGGAAACATGAGAGAACATGCAGACTCCACACACACACAGGATTTGGGAATCGTGGAGACAAGAATCGAACCCCAACCCCCAAGCAGAATATGGATTTCAATTCAAGTGAATAGTGACAACAGATTTGTGCATGGACTTTACCCTTCACCACCAGACTGTTAGACTGATGAGATTAAACGCTTCACAAGTATACACTGTTTGTGTATTTGGATTTCTGGATTCCCAAGTTATCCAAGGAGTATTGTAGTAGTAAGTAAAGATGACTGGACTTGATTTGTGAGCAACTTGGTATAGATACTGGTCTCCCGAGTGGCACAACAGAAAAGTGTTCACCCTATAATTGTGAGCTCATACATGCAGAAGGGGCAGATAACGGAGTGTGTTGCATGAGCCACCTCCTGACGTTGCATGAGCAGCAGTTTTAAAAAGATGCGGTTGGCTGGTGTCACATGGTATAGATACTGAGAAGAAGTTTTAGTTTGTTACAATGACCAGTAAAAAGATTTCCTCTGACCACAGAAATTTACAGTTTTTATTTTTCAATTACAACCTGCATTAAGGTCTTGTTACCCATTTAAAATATTTTTTTAAGTTCACATGTACATGGAGGTTTGGACTCACCTGCGAGAGTCAGTGTGGTGACCTCTGAAGTGACATAACGCTTGGTCTTGCTGTTGTAGGCAATGCAGCTGTAGTTGCCACTCTGATTTCTTCCAAAGTTGGAGAGAACTAGTGTAGCAGTGTTCTGGGGAAGCTTGACTTCATTAAAAAGCCATATGATCTCAGCAGCAGGGCTGGACTGGGCTGAGCATGACAATGTGAGGTTGGATCCCTTGTTCAGGACATCATCAGCAGGCTCTCGTTTTATAGTAATAAGATCAGGGCCATCTGAAGATTCAGGGGAAGGATGTGTGATTAAGTTGGCAAAGTAAGACAATTAAAAGTAATTAGTCATTCTTTGCCAACTTAAAAAAGATTAGTCTTTTTTTTCAAGAATAGGTCTCTGAAGGTTAATTGGGTGGGTTCAACAATTTAATTATTATTTTTACATTTTTTTCCTCGAGCTCACCCTGCCACTTTCCGCCCATGTTCACAAAGCTCTGCCCCGAAGACCTACAGTGGCCTGTAGAGTACATTTCAGCTAGAATTACCAAGTTCAGCTATCCTAAGAATTAATTAAATTCAATTCAGTTTTATTTGTATAGCGCTTTTAACAATGGACATTGTCACAAAGCAGCTTTACAGAAATAAATGGATTCAAAAAAATATATTGTTAATATGTGAATTTACAATTCACATATGATTGTGATTAGCATTATCATTAGCATCATTAGACATCACTTTCAAATAACAAGGTTGCCTGTTTATTTATTAAGGTCATTGTCTTACTTTGTTATTTAGATATAGGTGATAAAATGACCTAACTAAAGAATAATGATGATAGAATAACAGAATAATGGGGAAATGAATAACAATGAACAGTAGTGTAGTAAGAATAATAATACACAGTCCAATAGTAAGGCACCGCATAATAAAAAGGTATTGATGTATGGCGCTCTCTCTATACAACAAGCAACTTTAATTAATTCTGCTTTACACTTTACCCAGCACACAGTTCTTACACAGAGGTAGCTGATAAAGCCAGACACTTCCTCCAACTGACTAGCTCATGTTTGATTCGCCTGTCAGTTCCACTCGACACCTCAATGCTGAAATACAACGGAGCACTTCTGCAGTGCTCTTTCACAGCTAAAACACTTTCACTAACTGTTAACAACAGTGAATAGCATGGCTATAGGCTAGTTTACATTTGATTTATCCTGAGTGACTGAGCTCTGTAATAGGGCTGGCTGATGTTAGCATTTTATCAGTTAGCTTTTGACCACCTGGCCATTCAAGTGCACGAAAGCCAATTACAGCATTAAAACACACGGGATTCGGCTCATTATGATTAATGACAATTAGATTTCACTTATCCTGAGTGACTTATGCAGGTACTCTGCTTGTTACAGCAGCTAGAATTGGAGTACAGTGTCTCCAGTGTGCCGGGTGACTGATGTTAGCATTTTAGCATTTAGCTTTTGCCCACTCAGCCATTCAGCCATACAAATTATAGCACTAAAACTCAGCAGAATTTGACTCATACATATTTATGAGGATGGTTAAAAGTACTTCTGCTGCCCTGTTATTTATTTATAACAAGTTCATTTTCAGATGAAACTATTACTGTTAGCATTGTTAGCATAACTGTGTAGTTATCTAACAAAGCATCCAAAGCCTTTCTTTATCCAACTCTCTAAATGATAAAAATCTCTCTGTTGGATTCATTATGAAAGCAAGGCCACTGAAACAGTTCAAAGATTTATATAAATTGGGTGGCGGGAGGCTGAGTGAAGGGCCTGGCATCCAAACAATTCCAGAGTGAAGTGCATTTGCACTTTTGCATTTTTTTTCAGCCACGTAATACACTCGTGCTGTGGCCATGGCTTAAACCATTTTTTTAAATCATGCTCTGCATACTTTCCAGGTTATTTGTGTTATTTGTATATTTGAAATATAAATCGATTGTTGCACCCATCAGCATTTAGTGCATGTTAGCAGACACTCTTTAGCACTCAGATGTACACTCAACAACCCTAGTTTTTGTGGACTTACAGTTGACAGTGAGGGTGAAAGCAGAACTGGTTGCAGATTCCACTTGGTTCTTGGCTATGCAGTAGATTGGCCCTTGCAGGTCTGTACGAAAAACCTGACTAATGGCGAGCTCTCTGCCGTTCTGCACCACATGCTTCCCATCCACCACCACGGGAGCTGAATTGTTCAGCCAGCTGTAGGAGAGATCAGACCCTTTGGCAGAGCAGGTAAGAACTACAGTGCTGTTGAATTCCACTGCTTCAGGAAGGTTGGAGAAGATATTCACATCTGCCAAAGGCTCTGTGGGAGATGCATGGGTTTGTTAGAAAAGAGAGGGTCAAAGAGGCATACAGTTAAAATATATTCATAATATTCAAAACATTAATTTTGCATTTGTAATTTTCCACCACAGTTGGTGTACTTTTTGGAAAAAAAAAAAAACTTGACTGATTTAGATTCTGACAGCTATAATCGGTCTCATTCACCATGTGAGTGCTCAGTGATATTTCTTATACCTCTGGTTCAACAGAGGAGAATTCAAAATCTCACTGCAGTCTCAGTCTCACACTCCTTTTAAATGAGTACATGAGGCTGCACAGAACTGGTGCATTTTTTTCCGAATCTCCGTTCAAAATGGCCAAACCCAGTTCCCATCTGAGTGTTCAGCATCGCTTTTATGTTTCTAAACTTGCAATAAAAAACAAATACAGATGTGGACAAATTTGTTGGTACCCTTACAGTTCTTTGAAAGAATGATTCATTGCTCCTGAAAAGTGATTAAACCAAAAGCAATAGTCTCTTATATACCTGCCTGCCTATAGTATGTGATAGATTAAACCAATAAAATTGTGAAGAGAAATGACTTATTGTTTATTTTACCAAGATAATCTAAAACAGCCTGGACAGATTTCTTGGTTCCCCTAAAAAGATTAGAAATTATTGCATTCTAATCATGTTTCAAACTAATTTAACCTTAATTAGTGTCACAGGTGTCTTCAATCTGTGTAACAGCCAATCAGCCTATTTAAAGAGAGAAAATGTGCCACTGTGTAGGTTGGTATCATTGTGTGCACCATACTGAATATAGACCAGAAAAAGCAAAGGAGAGAGTTGTCCGAGGAGCCCAGAAAGAAAACTGTAGATAGCCATCTTAAAGGTAAAGGCTATATATCCCACTTACCTTAAAGAACTCCTCACCCCACAGATTTCAGCATGTCCTCTCCGCTCTACAAACACTCATCGTCTCCTCCCCCCTAGGACTAAGACCCGCACCATTGGGGATCGAGCCTTTTGCGCCGCTGCTCCTCGCCTGTGGAATGCCCTCCCTGAACATCTGAGGGCTCCACAAATGACTGATGGTTTTAAAAGGGGTCTAAAAACGTACCTTTTTAAAAAGTGTTTTAATATTTAGAGTTTAAATTTCTGTGCTAATCTCAGTTGGCAGCTGGTTTTAATTGCTGTATGTTATTATGACTCTTTTCTGTAGCACTTTGAGATTTTCTTTAAAATGTAAAGTGCTTTATAAATAAAATGTATTATTATTATTATTATTATTATTATTATTATAAGACCATCTCCAAGCAGTTTGATGTTCCTGTGACTACAGTTGCAAATATTATTAAAAAGTATAAGGTCCATGGGATTGTAGCCAACCTCCCAGGACATGGCCGCAAGAAGAAACGCAACCCCAGGCTGATCAGAAGGATTGAGCGGATGGTAGACAAAGAACCAAGGAAAACATCCAAAGCCATTCAAGCTGAACTCCAAGGTCAAGGAACATCACTATCTGATCACACCATCCATCGCATTTTAAACAACAATGGGCTCCATGGAAGAAGACCCAGGAGAACACCATTACTGAAAGAAAAACATAAAAAAAATCCAGACTGGAATTGGCTAAAATGCATGTTGACAAGCCACAAGGTTTCTGGGAGAATGTCCTTTGGACTGACGAAACAAAACTAGAGCTTTTTGGCAAGTCACATCAGCTGTATGTTCACAGACAGAAAAAATGAAGCTTTCAAAGAAGAGAACACCATACCTACTGTGAAACATGGAGGGGGCTCAGTCATGTTTTGGGGCTGCTTTGCTGCATCTGGTACAGGGGGCCTTGAATCTGTGCAGGGCACAATGAAGGCTCAAGACTATCGAGGCATCCTGGAGAGAAACATGCTGCCCAGTGTCAGAAAGCTCTCCCTCAGTCGCAGGTCATGGGTCCTCCAACAGGATAATAACCCAAAACACACAGCTAAAAGGACTCAAGAATGGCTGGGAAAAATCATTGGACTATTCTTAAATGGCCCTCTGTGAGCCCTGATCTGAATCCTATTGAACATCTGTGGAAAGATCTGAAAAATGCAGTGTGCAGAAGGCACCTTTCAAACCTCAGACAGTTAGAGCAGTTTGCTCAGGAACAGTGGGCCAAAATACCTGTTACCCGATGCAGAAGTCTCCTCGTAAACTACCGCGATCGCTTGTTGGCAGTGATTGCTGCTAAAGGTGGTGCAACAAACTATTAAGGGTACCATCTTTTTTGTCCATGTCATTTTCATTTGGTTCATTATGTAAAATATTCAGTTTAATCGAAGATCAAAAGTAATATCTGATTTGTGTTAAACATGGAATTAACAGTGATTGATGCCATTAACATTGTTTTCAAATTATTTCAGAGATAGTTGTGGGCTCTTCTTTTTCATGGAAGGGTACCAACAAATTTGTCCACTTCTGTAAAAAAATAAAAATAAAATAAAATAAAAAGGACGTGTTGTAGGCTGATTGGTGTTCTTAAATTGTCTGTAGTGTGCGAGTGTGTGTGTGATTGTGCCCTGCGGTGGGTTGGCACCCAGCGACCCTGTGTAGGATAAGCAGTACAGAAAATGGATGGATGGATGGATCATATACCAGCCACCTGAGCACAAGTCACAGTAATGCGCGTGAATACAAAAAAAAGGCACACTTGCATGTACAAATAAACAACTTTTAGAGTGTACATAAAGGAATGCATAAAATGTAAGTATTTTGAAGCACAAAAATAGATGTAACGTACCCAGCACCACGAGCACAGTCTGGTCCACCAGCTGGTCCAGGTTGGAGTCGACGATGGTCAGGGTGTAGGTCCCGCTGTCCTCGGCCCTGAGCGAGTTGAGCTGGAGCGTGTACGTGCTCCTGTAATATTTCACGCGGCCGCTGTACGCGCTGGACACCTTCTCGTTCTCCTTCGTGGCCGTGTAGATGGGAACAGTGGTACCGGGTTTGGGGATGAACGACCACGTCACCGTCTGGACCTCAGCCGAAGGAGGACCTGATGCCGTGAAATTCACACTTTTACCCCTCACACCGCTCACCGCTTCTGGCATCACAAGCTGGGCACCAGAACAGACACCTGAGGGTTCAAGAGATATTAGAAGTGTCCATAAAACAATATGCATTAGACATTGTAGCCTACATTGAGAAGTAAAATTATAAGTTTCTTTAAAAGATTATTTTAAAAATTAAATGTAATGCTGACAGTAATAATGTGTTTAATATTTATGCTCTGTTGATTAAGTAAGGAATAGCACTTGACAGACCATGCAGTTATATGAAAATAATCCACATTGTTCTGGTGTGATGCAGGCGACGTGAAGCAGAGCTTACAATGTAGTATTTATTAATGAACAACACATTTTAACAGTTTATAGTTACATTTAATGCTGTGGAATGGTGAAATGTCCACAAGAGTTAGTTCCTGAATCAGATTCAGCAATCATGCTGTGGTATAACAGTCTTATGTGTGGAGCTGAACACATATGCTGATCCTTTCTTTATAAAGATTAACAACTTACATTTTGAATTCATTTATTGGGAGGCATAAAATTTCTGATGTATAGATACTTACCCATTTCTGCCAGAAGTAACAAAAGCAACCACAAATTGTACAAATCCATTGTAAACATACCCTGAGCCACAGCTGGGAACCAGGTTTGGTTATAATATGTCAGTTTGATGTAAAGAGTGTATATATGTGTGGCTGCTCCAACAGGGCCGGAAAAGTGAAGCCAACATGTAGTGAGGCCCTCTAGTGGTCTTTAAATGGTCCTGTTCCTATTTTAGTGAATGGAAAATAAGCCAAGCTTACATTTTAAGTTACATCACTACAAATTATTTTTGGGAATAGTGTTCTGTTTGCAGTTGACCATGATAACTGCCCCAACATTTTCCTTATGATAAATGTGTTTTATTGGTGTTATTTGATGAGCAAATGTTCTGCAGCAAAGCCATGTCTTGTTCTGCTTAATACCTACACTGTAAAATGTAATATGTACTTAAAAATCTGAAGCAGTGATCTTACACACAAAATTTTGAGTAATTTCAGACATATATATATATATATATATATACACAGTCAGTTTTTAAACTGGTTCATTTTACCAAATATATTAACTACCAAATAAATAAAGTAAAATCTCGATTATGATTATGATTATAACTGCATAAGATCTATCAGTCTTTAGCAAGCATTTTGCAGTTAACAGTTATGCTGTTACTCTTACTTATACATTTACATCTACTACACTACTTAAATAAATAAAAATCCCTGTAATAATCTAATTGATAAAAGATCCAAGAACAGTTTTATTTACATAGCATAAATATTAGCAATAAGAAAATTACATAAGATCAGAAAATGTAATTTCATGTAAAAATACCTAAAGATGAATATATTCATGAAAAAATCAAGTAAAAATATTAGCTAAAGCTAACCTGACAGAAAGAGGTCACGTCGACGCCAGAAACGGCATTCAACTACACTACCCAGAGTACTACACAGCTTACAAACATGGCTGCTACAGACTACAACACCCAGCACCAACAGAGTCTGCCATGTTCAAGTTCGCCATCTTACTGATTACACACACCTGTTCACAATTACAGACAACAGTATAAAAGGACTCTCTATTCACACTCACCTTGTGATGTATATGCTCTGTGATTCTCTCTATTCCTGTATGCATCGGGTTCTTCTGACAGATTTTTGTTGTTATTCTTCATGTTATTTATATATATATATTAAATAGATAGATAGATAGATGTACATTTAAAAGTAGTCAAAACATATCTAACAGAACATAGTGTTTATTTTTTACAGCTTCATGGTATGCTTTACAAATAGGAATTTTATATGACAGTATCATGAAAGTGTATTTGTGGGATGTCACTGAGCAAATCCCTGTAACGAGTGCTTTCTCCATGTTACACAACAATAAGAAAAATAATCTCTTATTGAACTGCAGTTGGCCACCTTCTGTTCCCTTCTAATGCAGCTGACCGTAAATTGTTTTTCTTGCCTTAAACTAAGTTAGAATAAATGAAAAGTTTCCTTGTTCTGTCTGTTTAATGATCAATTTTTATATTGCATACATTGGAGGTGTCATCTCAGTGCTGAAAGCAGTGCCAGACTACATTACCCATCAGCCCCTGCACATCACATGAGCACATGAGTCACGTTCAGTTCTAATGAGCACTCGTATTCTATTCAAAGTTCTGACATTGGTAGCACTCCTGTGCTAGTGTTTGTCATGTTCACTTTATGTTTGTGTGTTTCCATGCTTGCCTTGTTCTTGTTCATCTTCTTATTGTTTGTTTTCCTGTATTGCACTAATTAAATATTTGCATTGGCCTCTGGCTCCAAAATCTGACTACAATCAGCAGAATAAGCAGAAGATGGATAGTCTTTCTGTAATGATTCACTGATGCAGAAAAACTGCCAGATAAAGTGTTTGTTGGCTTTTTAATTTATGTGGTCCACCCGTATGTACCACCGCCAATGCCTGAAGTGTCAGAAGTATGGTCATGTGGCAGCGGCATGTATTGCGCAAGGTGTGGTGGAGACCATGAGTACGGAAGGTGTGAGCGTGGAGTAAATCCGACATGTAACTGTGGAGGTGATCACAGTGCGGGTTATTGTGGCTGTCGGGTCAGAAAGGATGCTGTGAAATTTCAGAAAATCAGAGTTTCAGAAGGAATAACATATGCAGACGCAATAACGCATGTTCAGAAAACAACACAGCAGGAAGATCAGATGCAAAAATCCCCTGTAATGGTTGAGAAATGTGTGAATTGTTGCAGAGTGAATGAAAATGTAATGATGGTTGATAAAATGTTATTTATTGCATTCATAGCAGGAGTAGTCAATTGCTGTGTGGAAAGCAGAAAGCAGAAAAGAGATAATTTGAGTTATTCTTAGAGCAGTTGGAAAATATTTGGATGCAGAAGGTATAACTGTGGATCATATAAATGAAGAGTTTAAGTGGCAAACAGACAGTATGTGGTGGCTCTTAATGGTGTTGATCATTCTTCAGTGGAATGCTAGAAGTTTGATATTGAACGGAAAAGAAATTAAGAAATTAACAGATGATATTAATAATAAACCTCATGTTATATGTATTCAGGAATCATGGCTCAAATGACATCTGAATTTTGTGTTGCAAGATTACTCAGCAGTGAGAAGGGACAGGAAAGTTGGAAATGGTGGAGGGGTGATAACGTTTATTAAATTAGGGGTAGCGTTTAAAAGAGTGGCTGTGAAGGAAGAATGTGAAGTGGTAGTGGAGGTTTGGGCTGGAACACAGAATATCAGAATAATTCATTTTTATAATCCTTGCGAAAGGCTAAATAGTGAAGCATTAGGAAATAAAGGCGGTGAATGTAACCATGGTGAGTTTTGGTGTGGGGACTTTAATGCACGCAGTACAGTATGGTGTAGCATGTATACTGATCAGACAGGGAGAGAAGTGGAAGAATTCCTAGATTTAAAAAATCTAGTATGTATAAACAATGGTAATGCTACTAGATTGATTATATCTAAAGGGCGATACTCTGTCATAGTTTTAACACTCATGTCTCAAAAATTAGCTAAAGAATGTGTGTGAGAAGTGTTGCATCATAATCTAATAGGCAGTGACCATTTCCCAATATATTGTAAGATGGGGTTAGAAATATCCGAGACAGGTATGGAAAGAATCCCCAGATGGAAGTTTAAATCAACGGACTGGAATAAATTTAAAGAGGTATGCGACTTAAGATTATTAAACAAGACCATAGATGATGTAGAGCAATATAATGATAGAATTTGTGCGACTGTTTGTGACACAGCAGAAGAAGTGATTGGTAAAAGTACTGGGAGGCAGAGAAAGAAAGATGTGCCTTGGTGGATAGATGAATGTAGTAATTAAAATTAGAAACAGATTATTAAGAAAGGTAAGAAAGTCATACTCTTTTTTATTATTTTATTTCGTATGAGAGAGCTCACATAGTAGTAAGGAAATCAGCCAAAAGAAATCACTGGAGAGAATACTGACATCATTGAAATATTGGGAATGATTAGGAAGATGGGAGGGATCCAGAATTTCCTGTTTTAATTAGTGGGAATAAAAAAATGATCAATAATAGTGAAAAGGCAGAAATATTGGCTAAGGCCTTTATTAAAGTGCGTAGTAATGGAAACATATCAGATGATATGAGAAGATATAAATAGCAGAGCCTGAGAGAGAATCCTGAAATTTTGGTTCAAACAGGCCCCTCTGGAAGCACTCTTGATGCTGCTTTTTCCTTGTATGCACTTAAACAGGCTCTTGAATGGGTAAGACATACTTCTCCTGGAAAGGATGAACTGTGTTATGATATGATTAAACATTTATCAGAGAATTCATTAAATGTTATTTTAAGATTATATTATGAAACATGGAAATTAAGAAAACTCCCTCCTTCTGCAAACATGGAATTGTGGTTCCTATTGCAAAGCCTGGGAAAGATCACTCTATACCAATAAACTACAGACCTATAGCCTTAACTTCTAATCTGTGTAAACTAATGGAGCGAATGGTTATGTCTTGGCTGATGTATGTCCAGAAGGGGACACAGCACATTAGATGCAATCATATGTTTAGAAGCTGAAATTAGGAAAGTCCAAGTTAAAAAAGAATTGTTAATGGAGTATTCTTTGATATTGAAAAAGCTTACGATATGGTGTGGAAGGAAGGACTGTTAATTAAACTAGATCGAATGGGCATTAGGAGGAGGTTACATAACTGGATAATTAATTTTTTACTAGAATGTATAATACGAGTATGCGTGGGAACTTCCTATTCAAATGTATATTCCACAGATAACGGAACCACTCAAGGCAGTGTTTGTAGCCCCATTCTTTTTAATATTATGATAAATGACATATTTGAGAAAATTGGACCAGGAATAGGCAAATCATTATATGATGATGAAGGAGCTTTATGGAAGAGAGGATGAAATGTGTAATAGGTAGAGAGGGAAATGCAGGATGCAGTAGAAGTCAAAAATTGGGCTAATCAATGGGGATTTTGGTTTTCTGATGCAAAAACTCAGGTGATATGTTAAAAAAAAAAAAAAAAAAGAAAACTCCCATAGTTAAAATAAAATTATATAATCATACCTTAGATCATGTTTCACTAATCAGGTATATGGGGATTTGGATGGACTCTAAATTAACATTTGAGACACATATACAGAAAGGAGTAGACAAATGTCAGAAGGGGATAAATGTTTTGAGGTGTATGGCAGGGGTGGATTGGGGTGCCAAACATCATTCACTAAGAAGAATTTATTGTGCATTAATTAGATCAAAAATCGATTATGGCAGACTAGCATCATCATCATTGTTAAGTGAAGATAAATGTGATTCAATATCAGCTATTAGATCATCACCTGTATAAGCACTGCAGGTGGAAATGGGGGAAATGCCTTTAGCCATTCATGGACTTAAACTAAAATGATTTACTGGACGTCTGTAAAAGGTCATCTAATTAGTCATCCAGTTAAAAAAATATTAGAGAAGTGCTGGGAATATGAGAATACACAATTGGATAGCTTTGGATGGACTGCAAATAAGGAGGTTCAACAAATAGGAATACATAACATTGATGTTAGCTCAACTGTGGTTCTTCCCAATGCCATCAGTTGATCTCCAGCTATCAAATATTATAAACGATAATCAAAGGTATGGTGCAAAGGATATATTAGTGCAGCAGTGTTTGGAAGTACTCTCTTTACCTGTGAGTATATACTGATGGCTAGAATCTGGGCGTACAGCTGCGGCAACGCGCGTTCCTCAGTTTAAATATAAAATTGCTAAAAGAACATCTAATCATCTATCAGTATATACAGCAGAGATGGTTGCTATTCAGTTACAGTTAGCTCTACAGTGGGCAGAAGAAATCATACCACTAATTGTCGTGATTTGTTCTGATTCCTACTCAGCACTTGCAAGTTTATTGAGTGGAAAATCATCATCAAGGCAAGGCATTTTAATGGAAATATTTCAAAGTTTGTTCAGAATATGCCAACTAAGAATTACACTTGTCTTCTTATGGGTACCTGCTTATGTTGGAGTGGAAGGGAGGAGGTGGATATTATAGCTAAGCAGGCTCTCAAGCATTCAAAAATCGATATAAATATACCATTAAGGAAGTCAGAAGTCAAAGGATTAATTAAAGTAGCTGTCCAAAAAACGTGACAAGAGAGATGGGACAAGGAAAAAAGGGGCGTCATCTGTATAATATTCAAAAACAAGTTGGTTGTGAAATGGTTGAATATGGTAATAGAAGGAAAGATACAGTAATATCTCGACTACAAACTGGACACTCTGCACCGAATAACTCAAATTTATATCATAGGAAAACATGAATCTAATTGTAATAAATGTTGTGTTCCAGAGACTGTTGTGCATGTGCTGCTAAATTGTATGGTATATGAAACAGAAAGACTCCAGGTCAGAGAAGAATAAAAAGCTTTGGTATCAATTGTCTGACATTACAGAGCCTTCTGAATAATTCTTCTAAAGTATATAAAGTTCTTTAAAGTAATTTAAAAGAACTTTATATACTTTAGAAGAA
The DNA here is from genome assembly GCF_027358585.1 of Pangasianodon hypophthalmus. Classification (NCBI taxonomy): domain Eukaryota; kingdom Metazoa; phylum Chordata; class Actinopteri; order Siluriformes; family Pangasiidae; genus Pangasianodon; species Pangasianodon hypophthalmus. The sequence goes on from NC_069739.1 coordinate 12,639,034, forward strand.
TTATTCAGAGGTCAAGGTTTTTTTTTTCCCTTCTACGCCAACGCTTCACGCTCCATCCCAGTAGGTGGCGAAAATGCACCAAAAGTTGGTTTCCCAACTGCTGTAAAACCCGAAAGAAAGAAAGAAAGAAAGAAAGACTTGTTGCGAAGTAACGCTCAGTGTGCCTTTACCTGAACTCACTAAGCCTTGTATTCTGAATTTAGATATTCTGTATTTTTTTTTTTTTTTTGGCTTATTTGAGTTACTATGGACTTCCTGTCAGCTTCTGGTCATTCTCCTCTGATCAGCAACGTGTTTCAGCCTGCAGACCCGCCGCTCACAGGACGGTTAAAGTCACTGAGATCACACTTTTTCTTCATTCTGATGTTTGCTGTGAACATTAACTGAAGCTCTTGACCTGTATCTGCATAATTTTATGCATTGTGCTGCTGCCACATGATTGGCTGATTAGATAACTGCATGAAGTGTATAAGCATAGATTAAGTGAAATTAATATCTCTTTATTAAAAACAGAACAGGGATTAGGTTATGTGTGATTTATCTACCTATGAAAGTACTTCATGTAGGATATCAGTGGAATGTGGCTTCTGCAAAAAACAGATCCACAGATCTGTACATCCATGCAACACGTGCTGTACTATTCACAAACAAATGTCTTTAAAATTGGGTCTTTGACCTAGCAGACATTAGATAATTGACCTCAAAATAATAATTAAAAAAAAAACTTAATGCATGATTTCAGATTCCACACTTTACAAATGACTTTTAAGTTGTATTTCCAATGTCACAAGTTCAGATCTGTCAAAAGCCTAATTTCGTGTCTGCTGAAATTAAATGCTTACCCTCGATAAGCATTCTTTGTGATGGTACATTCTTTCAAATGGATCTTTTTCTTGCATAACAGACATTTCATTTCATTTGTTTTCTTTTTTTTTAGTCTTTTTTTTTAGTTTTTTGTTTCATTTTTGTTTCATCCTCACAGTAACTTCTTTATGAGGCCATTTATTTATTTTATAAAGTATCATTGAACAATGCAATACACTGAAAAAAACAACAACACATGACATGCTTCAGAAGAGTTCAAAAGTGGACAGACTCTCTTACAGATAAATGTTAAAATAGCGTTCTGTATTAAAATTGTTTCAGGTCATTCAATTCAATTCAATTCAATTTTATTTGTATAGTGCTTTTAACAATGGACATTGTCACAAAGCAGCTTTACAGAAATAAATGGATTCACAAAAATATATTGTAAATATTTGAATTTATCACTGTGAATTTATCCCTAATGAGTGAGCCAGTGGCGACGGTGGCAAGGAAAAACTCCCTGAGACGATATGAGGAAGAAACCTTGAGAGGAACCAGGCTCAGAAGGGAACCCATCCTCATCTGGGTGCAACGGATAGTGCGATTATAAATAAATCCCTTCTATTATTGTGTACTATATGGACAAATAGTGCAATTGTGCAACCAATAAATTCATCACAGTTTTTGCAAGAAGTCCGGTTGGTTAAAATCTATCCACTGTCCACTGATGGAGTCCTGAGTACGAAGCTGCTCGTGGCAACTGCAGCCCCAAAGCCACTACAGCAATCGCAGTCCCAAGCCACTACAGTACAGCTCCCCATATGTGATCCCCAAGCCATCTCCACAGCCCCCAGGTGGCACCATCCCCAGCAATCCAAACGGTTCTTCAGGCCGTCCATATGGGGCCCCAGCAGCAGCGAGCGAACTCAACCGATGAGAACTCCAACCAGAAGTAGGGCATCAGGATGGGTCAGGCAGCGAGGAGGAGCAGAAGGGGTCAGGATCTCTGGCATCACTGGCATCTCAGAAGTAGCATGTGTAGCTCGACAGAGAGTGAGGGAGAGAGAGAGATGGAGAGAAAGGAAGAGATTGTTAGGTAAGCTTTTGTCCTCTAATGGTTAAGCACGATGTACTTTGCATGCAGAGAGCAAGCAGGGACTCCGGCAAGACTAGCTATGACAGCATAACTAAAAGGGAGAGCCAGAAGCTAACACAGACATGAGGGCACCCTGGGACGTAAAGCAGCAGCCACTCCACCGTCGACAAACCTGAGTGAACGTGTGAGAGTGGGGGGGCGACAGCATCCAAACATCCCAGTTCACCACAACACTCTATGCCTGTGAAACCCTCCAGACCTGCCCCTGTACCTAAGAAAACTATTCACAAAAGGCTTGACTAAACAAATATGTTTTCAGCCTAGACTTAAACACTGAGACTGTGTCTGAGCCCCGAACACTAAGTGGAAGGCTGTTCCATAACTGTGGGGCTTTGTAAGAGAAAGCTCTACCCCCAGCTGTAGCCCGCATTATTCGAGGTACCAACAAATAGCCTGCACCTTTTGATCTGAGTAGGCGTGACGGATCATAAAAGACCAAAAGTTCGCTCAGGTACTGTGGCGCGAGACCATTTAGTGCTTTATAGGTCAATAGTAGTATTTTATAATCAATACGAAATTTGATTGGGAGCCAATGCAGTGTGGATAAGATAGGGGTGATGTGGTCATATCTTCTGGTTCTAGTAAGAACTCTGGCTGCTGCATTCTGGACTAACTGGAGCTTGTTTATGCTCCTACTGGAACATCCAGACAGTAAGGCATTACAATAATCCAACCTAGAGGTAACAAAAGCATGAACTAATTTTTCTACATCGTGTAGTGTCATTATATTTCTTATTTTAGCAATATTTCTTAGATGAAAGAAAGCAATCCTAGTGATATTATCTACATGAGCTTCAAAAGAAAGACTAGAGTCGATAATCACACCAAGGTCTTTTACTGCTGCAGATGATGAAACAGAAAGGTCATCCAGAGTTATTATGTAATCAGAAAGCTTACTTCTAGCTGCATGTGGTCCTAGTACAAGTACTTCTGTTTTGTCAGAATTAAGTAAGAGAAAGTTAATAAGCATCCAGTTTCTAATGTCTTTTACACATTCCTCAACTTTATTAAGCTGGTGTCTGTCATCTGGCTTTGCTGAAATATACAACTGTGTGTCATCAGCGTAACAGTGGAAGCTAATACCATGCTTACGGATAATTTTACCATGAGGTAGCATATATAGAGAAAAGAGCAGTGGGCCTAAAACAGAGCCTTGCGGGACACCAAACTTTACCTTAGTATGAGAAGAGAAGTCACCATTTATGTTTACAAACTGATAACGATCAGTCAAATAAGACCTGAGCCAGGAAAGGGCTGTTCCCTTAATGCCTACTACATTTTCTAGTCTATCAAGGAGAATAGCATGATCAACGGTATCAAAAGCTGCACTAAGGTCAAGCAGCACCAGCAAGGAGACACAACCCTGATCAGAGGCCAGTAGTAAGTCATTTACCACTTTAACCAGCGCTGTCTCTGTGCTATGATGAGGCCTAAATCCTGACTGATACATTTCATGAATGTTATTCCTATGTAAGTATGAGCATAGCTGCTGTGCTACAACCTTTTCTAGGACCTTGGAGATAAAGGGGAGGTTTGATATTGGTCTATAGTTAGACAGCTGACAGGGATCAAGGTCAGGTTTTTTAATCAAGGGCTTGATAACTGCTAATTTAAAAGATTTAGGTACATAGCCAATGCTAAGGGAAGAATTGATTATCTTTAAAAGAGGTTTGATTGTTTCAGGAATTATCTGTTTGAGGAAACAAGTAGGTAAAGGATCTAGTATTGATGATTTTGATGATGAAATTAGTGAAATTAGTTCAGTCTCTTCAAGGGGAGTAAAACATTGTAATTGTTGATCTAATATTATTATATTATCATCTACAGGGTTAGTTATAAAACTGTCTGGTTTTAAATTAATAGTCTGAATTTCTTGCCTGATATTTTCAGTTTTGTGGTTGAAAAAATTCATGAAGTCATCGCTGCTATATAATGATTGTGTGCGTGTTTCTATTGTGGTCTTATTCCTAGTGTAACGAATCCGGCCTCTGTGGTTCCCCCTGATCGTCACCAGAGGTCACCATCACCCGAGTATTGACTTTCCCCTCGAAACTACATTTCCCTTCACCCCGCACCCAGCACTGATTACGAGCTCACCTGCAGCCTATTACCGGGACTACTTAAGCCTCCGCCTCTCGCTCACTCATTGCGAAGTCTTGTTTTGCCCCGGCTGACATTTCTGAGCGTTTATATCTTCTTTGTTGGATTACCGTGTTTGACCTTGGACTGTTTCTTCTCGTTTCTGATTCCTTGCTGCCTGCCCTGACCATCTGCCTGTTTGATCACTCTGCCTTTGTTTTGCCTCTGATTACCCTGTTTCGCTGTTGCCCGACCACGCCTGTACGACTGTGTCTGCCTTTTATTAAAACGCTGCTAATGGATCCCCATTCTGTTGACTCCGCGTTACAGAAGACTTCGCCACCTCTCGATCCAGCAGCGGTCTACAGACTCTCTACCAAAGTCTCTGCCCAGGCTAACGTACTAGCCGCCCATCAACAACAGCTAGCACGTCTCACATCACTCACGGAGGAATTAGTAAAAACTTTGCAAGCGATACGGCTACCTCCTTCCGAATCTGCCTCACCGTCGGTAGAGCCAGCACCCCAAGCACCTCCCCCGAGTCATGCTACGGCTAGCCCTCGCTTAGCTTACCCGGAAAAGTTCGACGGCACACCGGCGAAGTGTAAGGGCTTTCTGCTCCAATGCTCCTTGTTTGTCTCGCAACAGCCGGCGCTATATCCCACGGAAGAGAGTCGCATCGCTTTTGTCTGCTCTCTCCTGTCTGGCAAGGCGTTAGACTGGGCCACCGCCGTGTGGAATTTCACTCGACCAGCCTTTTCCTCGTTCGAGGCGTTTTTGCAGCGATTTCGAGAGGTGTTTGATCTGCCTGAAGGAGGAGACGGAGCTGGTGAACAAATTCTCACGCTGCGTCAGGGGGAAAAAACGGCGGCGGATTTTGCCCTATCATTTCGCACACTGGCTGCACAAACCGGATGGTCTGATGACCCGTTAAAGCTGCTTTTCCGCAAGGGTCTAAACCTGGAGCTACAGGCTGAGCTCGCCTGTCGAGATGAGGGCAAGACCTTGGATCAGCTGATTAATCTTGCCATTCGCATTGACAATCTGATTCGCTCTAGGAGACCCAGCAGGGGTTCGGCGCTTCGTTCACCGAGCCCTCCGCTAATGCCTGAGCAAGAGGCGATGCAGGTGGGGCACGCTCGTATCTCCCCTGAGGAAAGAGAGCGCCGTTATCGTAGAAACCTCTGCCTCTACTGCGGCCAAGCCGGTCATGTGAAAGCTTCCTGCCCCACAAGACCCAAGCAACACGCTCCCTCTGCGGTGAGTCAATCATCTCATATTTCAAAGTGTATTAAGGTACCTGTTACATTAGCCTTTAGTAATGGGATGGTAGAGACAATGGCTCTAATCGATTCTGGAGCAGCAGGAAATTTTATTGATGCTGGTTTCGCCAAAGCTCATGACCTCCCTCTCATACCTTGTAAATCTCCTTTGGCAGTGGCAGCGTTAGACGGAAGACCTCTGGGCGCCGGTCAGGTCCTACACACCACCAATGACATCTGCCTGACTACTGGCGCCATGCACTCAGAAACCATTCGTTTCTTCATCATACAAGCTCCCAATAACCCAGTTATTCTTGGACTACCCTGGCTTCAGCTCCACGAACCACAGATCTCATGGACTGAGGGTCAAATCATTCACTGGTCGGCCAAGTGTTTTGTACAGTGTCTTCAGACCCTGGAACCAACGTCACTTAAAGCAGTCATCGTTAAGAAGGACCCTCCGCCCTCAGCCAACCTTCCTTTGGAGTATGCTGATCTAGCTGAGGCATTCAGCAAGTCCAACGCTGCCCAATTACCGCCACATCGGTCTAGCGACTGCGCCATCGAGCTGCTCCCTGGTTCTACACCACCCAGAGGCAGAATCTTCCCTCTTTCGCAACCAGAGACTGAAGCCATGAAAGCCTACATTGAGGAAGAACTGGCTAAGGGCTTCATCGTTCCATCTATGTCTCCTGCTTCCGCCGGATTCTTCTTTGTCAAAAAGAGAGATGGGGGGTCTTCGGCCCTGTATTGATTATAGAGGTTTAAACGAAATAACTGTCAAGTTCCGGTATCCTTTACCTCTAGTTCCACCGGCTCTAGAGCAGCTTCGCTCCGCCAAATACTTCACCAAGCTCGATCTGCGCAATGCCTACAATCTGATTCGCATAAAGGAGGGGGACGAGTGGAAGACTGCCTTCTCCACCACTTCTGGGCACTATGAGTACCGGGTCATGCCGTTCGGCCTCGTCAACAGTCCCTCAGTTTTCCAGGCATTCATAAACGATGTATTCCGTGACATGCTGAATAGATGGGTCATCGTCTACATGGATGACATTCTCATCTACTCCGCCTCTCTTGAAACACACATTCACCATGTCAGAGCCGTACTACGACGTTTGATCTCCCACCAGTTATATGCTAAAGCAGAGAAATGTGAATTTCACCAGACTTCCACCACGTTCCTGGGATATGTGGTCAGTCCTGAGGGAGTGGCGATGGATGATCGTAAAGTGCAGGCCGTCCTGAACTGGCCCCAACCTACGACTGTTAAGGAGATGCAGAGATTCCTTGGATTCGCCAACTTCTACAGACGATTCATCAGAGACTTCAGCTCCATCGCAGGCCCCCTGACTTCAATGACCAAGAGGAGGGGAGGACGCTTAACCTGGTCGCCCGTAGCCGACAGAGCCTTTAATCACCTCAAGGAACGGTTCTCTACTGCACCTATACTCCATCACCCTGATCCTGAACGCGAATTCATAGTGGAGGTAGATGCCTCCAGCACAGGCGTCGGGGCCATTCTTTCGCAACGTCATGGCAGTCCACCCAAACTCTTCCCCTGTGCCTACTTCTCTCGCAAGCTTAACCAAGCAGAACAGAATTATGATGTGGGGAACCGCGAACTATTGGCTATGAAGGCGGCGCTGGAGGAGTGGCGACACTGGCTCGAGGGAGCCAAATTTCCCTTCTCGGTTCTCACCGACCATCGCAATCTGGAATATCTCCGCTCTGCAAAAAGACTCAATCACAGACAGGCTAGGTGGGCGTTGTTCTTCACACGGTTCCAGTTCACAGTAACTTATCGTCCAGGTTCCAAGAACACCAAAGCAGATGCGCTTTCTCGCCAGTTTGAGTCCGCTTACGAACCCCTTTCTCCCGATCCCATCTTACCTACCACTCTCATCGTGGCACCAGTGCAGTGGGACATCATGACCGAAATTGCGGAGACACAGGGCACCGATCCCATACCGGCTGCATGTCCTCCTAATAGGACCTTTGTACCTCTTTCCCTGAGGAACAGAGCTATTCAACTGGCTCATGACCTCCCCGGCTCCGGACACCCCGGAATAACGGCTTCCATCCAACTCCTCACCAACAAATTCTGGTGGCCCTCACTCCGTACTGACACCATTGCATACATTAAGAACTGTGTAACTTGCAACGCCACCAAATCCTCCAAACAGTTACCGGCAGGTTTGCTCCAGCCTCTACCCATCCCTCAGAGACCCTGGTCCCACATCGCCATCGACTTTGTCACCGACCTCCCCAACTCCAGAGGCAATACCACCATTCTTACTGTGGTTGACCGCTTCTCTGAGTCCTGTCGCCTAATACCCTTACCCAAACTACCCACAGCCCTAGAAACAGCAGAGGCTCTGTGCAGTTATGTGTTCTGCTTCTACGGACTCCCTGAAGATATCGTCTCGGACAGAGGCCCTCAGTTCACTTCTCGCGTATGGACAGCCTTCTTTAAACATCTCAACATTAACATAAGCCTTACCTCGGGCTACCATCCTGAATCCAATGGGCAAACCGAGCGGCTCAACCAAGAGATCACCCGCTTTCTAAGATCCTACTGTCACCGCAACCAAGCTGATTGGAGGCGATATCTGTTTTGGGCAGAATACGCGCAAAATTCCCTGCGCAAACAATCCACCGGGCTTACACCCTTCCAATGCGTGCTGGGGTTCCAACCACCTCTCTTTCCCTGGTCCGGGGAGCCCACAGAATTACCTGCAGTTAATGACTGGTTCAGGAGGAGTGAAACCACCTGGAACGAGGCCCATACCCATCTCCAACGCGCCATCAGGAGACAGAAGGAACAGGCAGATCACCACCGACGTCCCAACCCTGAGTATGTCCCGGGATCATGGGTCTGGCTCTCCACTAGAGACCTCCGGCTCCGACTACCCTGCCGCAAACTCAGTCCCAGGTACGTGGGTCCTTTCAAAGTCATTAAACAAATAACCCCTGTTTCTTATCGTTTGGCCTTACCTCCTCAATATCGTATCTCACCCACTTTTCATGTCTCCCTGCTCAAGGCCGCTGGTGCTCCGAGAAGGGCGGACGACCTAGATGAGGCCCGGAACCAGGGACCCCCTCCCCTCATCATCGACGGTGAGGAGGCGTATCAGGTGCAGGAAATCTTAAACTCTCGGCGCCGGGGAGGAGTCCTGCAATATCTCGTGGACTGGGAGGGGTAAGGACCAGAGGAGAGGTCCTGGGTCGATGCCAAGGACATTCTTGACCCGTCTCTTACTACTGACTTCCACAGGACCCATCCGGATAAACCGGCCCCTCGTCCTCGCGGAAGACCCCGGCGTCGTCTGCCTTCTCACGTCAGGAGCCGCTCGCAGGAGGGGGGCTCTGTAACGAATCCGGCCTCTGTGGTTCCCCCTGATCGTCACCAGAGGTCACCATCACCCGAGTATTGACTTTCCCCTCGAAACTACATTTCCCTTCACCCCGCACCCAGCACTGATTACGAGCTCACCTGCAGCCTATTACCGGGACTACTTAAGCCTCCGCCTCTCGCTCACTCATTGCGAAGTCTTGTTTTGCCCCGGCTGACATTTCTGAGCGTTTATATCTTCTTTGTTGGATTACCGTGTTTGACCTTGGACTGTTTCTTCTCGTTTCTGATTCCTTGCTGCCTGCCCTGACCATCTGCCTGTTTGATCACTCTGCCTTTGTTTTGCCTCTGATTACCCTGTTTCGCTGTTGCCCGACCACGCCTGTACGACTGTGTCTGCCTTTTATTAAAACGCTGCTAATGGATCCCCATTCTGTTGACTCCGTGTTACACCTAGTTAATTTTGCTACAATATTAAATAAGAATCTAGGATTATTTCTGTTATCTTCAATTAGGGTGGAGAGATACATCGATCTAGCAGCACTAAGAGCTTTCCTATAGCTCAAAAGGCTCTCCTTCCATGCTATTTGAAATACTACCTGACTACATTACTAAAGGTCATGTGAAATCTGTTTCCATCTGTTTGATTACAAGCCAACACTGGCATATATCTGTGTATTTTGTTGTTTTACTCAGGAGCAATAGTGTATGCTTGGTGTACAAGTGATGAAATGCGCCATGCTAATCTCAAATTGTCCAGGACCATGGTTCAACACATAACAACATAGTAGCACAGTACACAGGGCTATGTAAATTGCAGATACATGACAATGTGAGATGAAAGGTGAAATATATGAAATGAAATCAGTCAACAGAAACTGAGCCTGAATTTGTACTGCTTGAAAAATTTGTAATGCTTTAAAAAATCTTTAGATATTTAAATTTATTAGTTTATTAATTCAACTGAGTTAAAAATATTCAAGCTGTTGAAAATTCAAGGCAGTAAAAAAATTCAGGGTTAGGGTTAGGTCAAGTAATTGAAAATTCAAGAAGTGAAAAATTAGAGCAGCAGTATGAAGCTCTGATGGTTACTTTAAATCTTCTCATATACATGCACACAGGTTTCATATTCTGTTATATTCTAAAGTATGGCTGGATTTGCAGACAAAAATCTTTTGTAATGATAGCTAATTAAACAATTAACACCAGAATTTTTTGTGTGTGTGTTTTCATGGTGTCTTGCAATGGACTGGCGTCCCAACTGGGGTGAATTCTCTTGCCTTGCACCCAGTGATCATGGGACTGGCTCCAGATCCACCTCGACCCTGACCCGGATAAAGAGGTTACTGAAGGTGATAATGGTGTTCTGAGTTGTCTACTCGGGCTGCTCAGTCCTCTCTGCTGTGATGTGTCTGTGCTTGCTAACACGATAACTTTTAAATTTGATCTGCTAACCTTTCTGTCTGTCTGTCTGTTTGTTTATTCACTATTTTACGTCTTTGTCTTACTTTTCCCAATATTGTCAAGCAACCCCTACACTGAGCTAGAGACAGAACTCAAGCTAAGACAGGTGAGTTAGCACTCACCTACACTGATCTTCTGCGTGTGATCTTCTGCTTTAAAATAATAATCTTAATAGGCACATGACTTCATATACTGTTCGAGTCTATGATAAAAAAACCCCTATTGACAGGAATTTAAATTTTAACAGAATCTTTAAAAAACATAGGGGAAAAACATACATAAAATCACCTGTACAGGTGCACATTCATGCAGTTACCAAATCAGCCGATCATGTGGCAGCAGCACAATGAATAAAATCGTACAAATACTGATCAAGAGCTTCAGTTAATTTTCACAGCAAACATCAGAACGGGAAAAAATTTGATCTCTGTAACTTTAACCTTGGCATGGTTATTGATGCCACACGGGCTGGTTTGAGTATTTTAGAAACTGCTGATCTCTTGGGATTTTCACATGCAACAGTCTTTAAAGTTTACAAAGCATGGTGCAAAAAAACAAAAAGTATCCAGTGAGGGACAGCTCTGATGGAGAAAAGGCTTTGGTGATGAGTGAGGTCAGAGGACGAGGTCAGTAACGCAAATAAGCACACTTTAAAACCACAGTGAGAAGAAAAGCATCTCAGAAAGCACAACACGTCAATCCTTGAGGCAGATGGGCTACAACAATGTTAGGTCCTTGAGCAAGATTCATAACCCTCAACTGTTTAAGCTTTATTTGTCACTTTGGACAAAATGTCCAATGCACCAAAATGAATTTAAGTGTAAAATATCTTTCAGACTGAAGCTATCCACAGTGATCATCTCCCTCGTCATCTGTCTGTCATGACACTGACCTGGCTACCATCAAAAGTGATGATAGAGAGAGACAACAAGAGAGACAACAATTCAGTTCCAGCACTTGGATTGGACTGTCACATAATAAGATCCTAACGGCTGCTTACACTCACTGTGTATGTCGGTCATTCAGCTTCATTCTATTCATTATGCAATTGTCTATCAATTACTTTCACAACTTTTGTATATATTTTCCATTGCCATATATTTTATATATTAATGGATATTTTTCTTTCTAAGACGTGCTGAAATGTGCAGTGAAGCATCCATGCAAAGTGTTCAAACAAAGTACCAGTGCAAATGACTCCCTGGCCTGGAAAATTTGATGCACAGGAAAGTATCAGTAACATTTTGCATTTCATTGTTTGTCTTTGTTTTCTTTAACAAATAAATTTGCCCTCTATGTGCACTCTACAGGTGTGTTGTCTTTGCACTACTCAAGGGCTCAGTGGAGCATAATAACAATATTTTCAAGAAGGAAAAAAGGCTTAAAAAAAATAAAGTTGTTAATGTTAATTTTTAAACTACTGTTTTTTAAATTACTGATTTGCATTTCCTTTTCTGCTTGACAGTACACTGTGCACATTTTTGCTGCCACTTGTCAGCAGAGCTTTTTCTTTCTTTCTTTTTCTGTTTTTATTATTATTCAATTTCTATATTTAATGTTTGTTTTTGGCTTTATTCTTCTGTCTTTTGTTTTATTAAAATTTTTTTTTTTCATTTGTCTACTGGTTGCCAGTTGTGGTGGAGCTTCAGATGCAACCTTGAATGGCGGATTTCCCCTGGCCTTGATCTTCCATGTATAATGCATGTCAGACTGGTTTGAGCTGACAGAAAGGCCACAGTAACGCAAATAAGCACAGTTTAAAACCACAGTGAGAAGAAAAGCATCATAGAAAGCACAACACGTCAATCCTTGAGGCAGATGGGCTACAACAATGTTAGGTCCTTGAGCAAGATTCATAATCCTCAACTGTTTAAGCTTTATTTGTCACTTTGGACAAAATGTCCAATGCACCAAAATGAATTTAAGTGTAAAATATCTTTCAGACTGAAGCTATCCACAGTGATCATCTCCCTCGTCATCTGTCTGTCATGACACTGACCTGGCTACCATCAAAAGTGATGATAGAGAGAGACAACAAGAGAGACAACAATTCAGTTCCAGCACTTGGATTGCTCTGTATAATGATATCAACAGCTGGCGCCTTTGTGAATAAATGACTGGGAATGATAAGAAAGTGTTTCACAATTAGGAGTGTGATTAAGAGTGTACTGCAATGTTTTCAGAGCAATCATTAACACATCTGACACTTTAGGCCCATACTTAGGCCCATTTCAGTTTCAGATTATAATAATAAAAAATGCAAATTTTTAAAAGTATTTGCACCCAGGATAAACACATTACCTAACCCTAACCCTAAAGCTTTTTTTAAGTATAGTTGCTGACTGGACAAGTAGGTTAAGTAACCAGCTTTTTCATGTGTCGAACAGAGAATATAACAGAGAATATAAAACTGCTCTTACTGATCTTTTTTTTTTTTACTTCATATGTAGGTTTAAAGGCAACACACTCCAGCTGGTTCATATATTTTATGGTGACACACTATTAGCATGCTGTAAAATTCAGCCCATACAACCCCATTCCAGACACACCTTCCCCGAATTCTAACAACTTCTTCTGTAGTTCTGCTCACTTCATGTTCTGTATATATACTGTATAAGCACATGGATTCTTAGTCTCCTCACAAAGGCTTACAATTTGCCTATCACTCTTATAAGTTCTGAACTGTTTTTATCGCAATTGTATAATTGTGTATGACTCTATCTCTTGTGATTGGGACGGTATGCGAATTGTAATGGGTCCAGGGTGTCAGGTAATGAAGAGGTGATGAAGTCTCTGACCAGCCTTTCAAAACACTTCATCACGACTGAGGTCAGGGCTATTGGGCGATAGTCATTGAGGCGGGCGGGCTGGGGTTTCTTTGTGACAGGAACGATAATGGACTGTTTAAAGCATGTAGGAATTACCGACTGTGCCAGGGAGAGGTTGAATATATCTCCGTGAGCACTGGTGCTAGTTGGTCAGCACAGGCTCTAAAGGCCTGACCTGAGATGCTGTGTTGTCCTGCTGCCTTCCTGATGTTCACTCTCCTGAAAGCCTTCCTCAGGTCATGCTCCAAGGTAATAAAAGCGATTCCTGCGCTGACACACTCCACATGCATTCCAGCATTAGCACTGGTTTGCTGTTAGCACTGCTAGCACTGCTAGCACTGTTAGTGCTCTTAGCTGCAGTCACAACGCAAGTATAAAAAGTGTTCAATTCATTCAATTAAATTTTATTTGTATAGCGCTTTTAACAATGGATATTGTCAAAAAGCAGCTTTACAGAAATAAATGGATTCAAAAAAATATATTGTAAATGTGTGAATTTATCCCTAATGAGTGAGCCAGAGGCGACGATGGCAAGGAAAAACTCCCTGAGACGATATGAGGAAGAAACCTTGAGAGGAACCAGGCTCAAAAGGGAACCCATCCTCATCTGGGTGCAACGGATAGTGCGATTATAAATCATTCCCTTCTATTATTGTGTACTATAAGGACAAATAGTGCAAATGTGCAACCAGTAAATTCATCACAGTTTTTGCAAGAAGTCCGGTTGGTTAAAATCTATCCACTGTCCACTGATGGAGTCCTGAGTACGAAGCTGCTCGTGGCAACTGCAGTCCCAAAGCCACTACAGCAATCGCAGTCCCAAGCCACTACAGTACAGCTCCCCATATGTGATCCCCAAGCCATCTCCACAGCCCCCAGGTGGCACCATCCCCAGCAATCCAAACAGTTCTTCAGGCCGTCCATATGGGGCCCCAGCAGCAGCGAGCAACTCAACCGATGAGAACTCCAACCAGAAGTAGGGCATCAGGATGGGTCAGGCAGCGAGGAGGAGCAGAAGGGGTCAGGATCTCTGGCATCACTGGCATCTCAGAAGTAGCATGTGTAGCTCGACAGAGAGTGAGGGAGAGAGAGAGAGAAAGGAAGAGATTGTTAGGTAAGCTTTTGTCCTCTAATGGTTAAGCACGATGTACTTTGCATGCAGAGTGCAAGCAGGGACTCCAGCAAGACTAGCTATGACAGCATAACTAAAAGGGAGAGCCAGAAGCTAACACAGACATGAGGGAGTCCTGGGACATAAAGCAGCAGCCACTCCACCGTCGACAAACCTGAGTGAACGTGTGAGAGTGGGGGGGCGACAGCATCCAAACATCCCAGTTCACCACAACACTCTATGCCTGTGAAACCCTCCAGACCTGCCCCTGTACCTAAGAAAACTATTCACAAAAGGCTTGACTAAACAAATATGTTTTCAGCCTAGACTTAAACACTGAGACTGTGTCTGAGCCCCAAACACTAAGTGGAAGGCTGTTCCTGTAACGCGGTAGGTGCCTTCTCAGGCAGATCCGCGGCCACCTGCACGGGCTTTTATAACGCGGTGATCTCAGGAAGGTAATCAGCGTAAACGTGCAGCACCTGGCCGCGCCTCTTTATAAGCCCTCTGATTGCCTCACTCCGCGTGCGGACATAGAGCTGTGCCAGGTAACAGAGCAGCGCCACGCTACTCTGATCGGTGATTTTGATATGTAAAAAAAAGAAGAAAAGAAAAGAAATAAAATAAAATATTTAGGTTTAGAAAGAAAAGGAAAGGGAGAGAAATTATTGAGGGGAAGAAAGAAAAGGGAGCTCAGGATTAAAGAGAAAGTAGGCACAAAACTAAAGAGGAGGACAGACTGAGAGTCCTCACTCCCAGATAAAGATTCAGCCATCTTAAGTTAGAGATTATTTTTTGTCTCATTTGGTGCCTTTAAGTTCGGCCAGAAGGAAGGCCAGTTTTGAGTTGTGTTTTTCCGCCGCGCTGCGGCGCTTTTGAGTTCAGCCGTTGGCTCTGAGCTTCCCGATCCAGTTTCACAAGCACTGCAACACTCACAAATCCCATACAATAGAATTAGTTCAGTGGGTAACGTTACGGCTTGGGGTTCACAGCCTCTCCGGTTCGTGTCCCGCTCTAGACGGCCGCATTTTAGGCGGAGTCTTTTGATCCGTCTCCGCACTTGGCTCCTTTCACACCATATATATTGTCCTCCCGGGCAAGCGGGGCCTGCGCAACACTTGAACATCTTATCGCCTAGCCCCATAACAGTTCCATAACTGTGGGGCTTTGTAAGAGAAAGCTCTACCCCCAGCTGTAGCACGCACTATTCAAGATAACAAAAAATAGCCTGCATCTTTTGATCTGAGTAGGCGTGGTGGATTATAAAAGACCAAAGGTTCGCTCAGGTACTGTGGCGCGAGACCATTCAGTGCTTTATAGGTCAATAGTAGTATTTTATAATCAATGTGAAAATTTATTAGGAGCCAGTGCAGTGTGGATAAGATAGGGGTGATGTGGTCATATCTTCTGGTTCTAGTAAGGACTCTCACTGCTGCATTCTGGACTAACTGGAGCTTGTTTATGCTCCTACTGGAACATCCAGACAGTAAGGCATTACAATAATCCAACCTAGAGGTAACAAAAGCATGAACTAATTTTTCTACATCGTGTAGTGACAATATATTTCTTAGCTTATTAATATTTCTGAGATGAGAGAAAGCGATCCTAGTTATATTATCTACTATAACTATTATGTATATTATTATTATATTATGAGCTTCAAAAGAAAGACTAGAGTCGATAATCACACCAAGGTCTTTTACTGCTGCACATGATGAAACAGAAAGACCATCCAGAGTTATTATGTAATCAGAAAGCTTACTTCTAACTGCATGTGGTCCTAGTACAAGTACTTCTGTCTTGTCAGAATCAAGTAAGAGAAAGTTAATAAGCATCCAGTTTCTAATGTCTTTTACACATTCCTCAACTTTATTAAGCTGGTGTCTATCATCTGGCTTTGCTGAAACATACAACTGTGTGTCATCAGCGTAACAGTGGAAGCTAATACCATGCTTACGGATAATTTTACCCAGAGGTAGCATATATAGAGAAAAGAGCAGTAGGCCTAAAACAGAGCCTTGTGGAACACCAAACTTTACCTTAGCATGAGAAGAGAAGTCACCATTTATGTTTACAAACTGATAACGATCAGTCAAATAAGACCTGAGCCAGGAAAGGGCTGTTCCCTTAATGCCTACTACATTTTCCAGTCTATCGAGGAGAATAGCATGATCAATGGTATCAAAAGCTGCACTAAGGTCAAGCAGCACAAGCAAGGAGACACAACCCTGATCAGAGGCCAGTAGTAAGTCATTTACAACTTTTACCAGTGCTGTCTCTGTGCTATGATGAGGCCTAAATCCTGACTGATACATTTCATGAATGTTATTCCTATGTAAGTATGAGCATAGCTGCTGTGCTACAACCTTTTCTAGGACCTTGGAGATAAAGGGGAGGTTTGATATTGGTCTATAGTTAGACAGCTGACAGGGGTCAAGGTCAGGTTTTTTTAATCAAGGGCTTGATAACTGCTAATTTAAAAGATTTAGGTACATAGCCAATGCTAAGGGAAGAATTGATTATCTTTAAAAGAGGTTTAATTGTTTCAGGAATTATCTGTTTGAAGAAACAAATAGGTAAGGGATCTAGTATACAGGTTGATGATTTTGATGATGAAATTATTGAAATTAGTTCGGTCTCTTCAAGGGGAGTAAGACATTGTAATTGTTGATCTGATAATATAATAATATCATCTACAGGGTTAGTTATAAAACTGTCTGGTTTTAAATTAATAGTCTGAATTTTTTGCCTGATATTTTCAATTTTACCATTGAAAAAATTCATGAAGTCATCGCTGCTATATAATGATTGTGTGCGTGTTTCTATTGTGGTCTTATTCCTAGTTAATTTTGCTACAGTATTAAATAAGAATCTAGGATTATTTCTGTTCATCTTCAATTAGGGTGGAGAGATACATTGATCTAGCAGCACTAAAAGCTTTTCTATAGCTCAGAAGGCGCTCCTTCCATGCTGTTTGAAATACTAAATCGGTAGTTTGATGCCATTTACATTCTAGTTTTCGAGTGGTCTGTTTTAAAGTTCGTGTGTGATCGCTATACCAGGGTGCTAACTTTTTCTCCCTAATTATTTTTCTTTTAAGTGGAGCTACCTTATCTAGCGAGTTGCAGAACGTTGATTCTAAACATTCAGTTGCCTGGTCAAGTTGTTCGGGATCAGACGGTGATCCAATCATGGTTGATAAATCTGGGAGATTACTGATAAAACTCTGTGCAGTTGTTGACGTGAACGTACGTTTGACACGGTGACGTGGCAAGGTGCATATACTATGATTAATACACATTTTAAATGAGATGAGGTAATGATCTGAGATAGCTTCAGACTGTGGACATGAGACTATATTTTCTATATTTAATCCGAATGTTAGTATTAAGTCAAGAGTGGGACCACCACTATGGGTGGGTCCTATTACATTCTGATTAACCCCTACAGAATCTAGAATGGACACAACTGCTGTTCTCAGAGGGTCTTCTGGATTATCAAAATGAATATTAAAGTCTCCAACAATTAATGCTTTGTCTAAGGAAACAACCAGGTTAGAGATGAAATCCGCAAATTCACACAGGAATTCAGAATATGGCCCTGGGGGTCTGTAAATAATAATTACTGGAATCACCTGGGTAGACTTATTTTTAGTGGCTACGTATGTTATGTTAGAATAAAGAACTTCAAATGCGTTGAATTTATGACTAGGTTTTTGTGTTGACGGCTAGATTATCATTATAAATGACTGCGACGCCTCCTCCTCTGCCAGTTAGACGGGGCTGATGTATGTAACTGTACCCGGGCGGACTAGCTTCATTTAATGCTACAAACTCGTTTGGTTTAATCCACGTTTCTGTTAAATACAGTACATCAAACTCCTGATCAGTAATGGTTTCATTAACAATAAGCGCTTTAGACGTAAGAGATCTAATATTCAACAGTCCTAGCTTCAGATCAAAGGTGCTGGCTATGCATTCGGTATGATTTAATTTTATGTTAATTAGGTTACTAAAACAAACTGTCTGAGTATGTCTATAATTTTGTTTAGCTCGGGGAACAGACACAGTCTCAATACGGTGGAACCTAAGTGACGACTCAGTGCAGCTAGCAGACGGTCGGTTTAGCCTGCTTGTCTGCTCCCTGGCCTTGGCCCTGGATTGTCACCGATTAACTAGGCCTGTTCTGAGACTATGTGCTATGCTGCAAGAAATGAGAGCAGCACCTTCCCGAGTGGGATGGACACTGTCCCGCCCTAACAGGCCAGCCTTGCCCTCAAAGTTAGTCCAATTATCTACAAAGCCCACATTGTTTTCGGAGCACCACCTGGACATCCAGCAGTTCAGCGACCGTAACCTGCTGTAAGCTACATCGCCACGCCGCATTGGGATGGGGCCAGAGCATATTACAGCATTGGACATCACCTTCGCTAATTTACACACCTCTACAATGTTACTCTTAGTAACCTCAGACTGACGAAGGTGTATATCATTAGCTCCTACATGAATAACTATCTTTGAGAACCTGTGCTTGCCTAAGACCCTAGGATTACCTGCTATGTCCGGTGCCCTGGCTCCCGGTATACACCTAACTAAAGCTGCTGGTGCCCCTAAAGGCCTAGCTAATTTCACGTGCCGCAAGATAGAGTCTCCTATAACCAGAGCTCTTTCAGGTTTCTTGGTGGGTGCTTCACTGAGGAGAGCAAACCTGTTGGACACGTGAAGCGGAGAGGAGTGGTGCTCCTGTGGGCGAGCCTTAGCGTTAGCTTTGGCTTTGCGATTATGCCGCCGAGTCGTCACCCATTCGCCCCGCTGTGAGGGCTCTAATGCCGGAGTTGGGGGATTACTAACTCCGTCCTAAGGCATCCAGACTTTCCCCTACAGAAACTACACTGCTCTCTCTCTCACTAACCCTCTCTAGAGACTGGATGCGCACCTCTAATGCTGTGATTTTTCTCCATCAGAGAGCTAACTAACATGCATTTATCACAAATAAAGCAATTACTAACGACGGAGGAAGAGTGACTAAACATCCTGCACTCAACAAACTGAACAAGCTGAATGTCTGATATGTTGTTTAACGCACCTTAGTCGAAGATTTGTTGATATTATTTTAGACGGCGTGGATCCGGAGAGGATGGCCTCCGCTCGCTGTCTTGATAAAATACAAAAGCAAATGAAAATACGGTAGAAGAGAACGTCAAAAATACAACAGATGAAAACAATAGTGCAAAATTATTGATTTAAAAAAGAAAGAAACAGTATAGTTAAGACACCGACGCAGGCAAGAAACTCCCGGCTCATCTGCCAGAGACACGTCCACATTCACCATTCTGGTGGATGGTGTATATAGACCATTATCATTCTCAGTCCCTGCCACAGGCTTCTAGAGCCACCATGTTGGATCTGTGATTCTAATTTTCTCCCCTAGCACCACTTCGCCTCCTTCACCACTCTGTGCACATGGTAGGATGTAGCTTTGTACCCATCCATGTTTCCGGTGGCAAGCCCAGCATTATACGCAGTAGTGTGAGACTTCAGAGGATCGCGGATGGTTTTACCCACCCACAGCTTCTCGTTGGGAAACATTCTGATGATGGTATCATGGTATCATCCACCGGCTTCCCAATAAATCGCTATCTAGTACCTCCCTGGTCCTGTCAACCACAAATCAGTTAAGAGGTGCTCAAATCTTCACCAAACTGAACTTCCACCACCATTGGAGATTGAGGGAGCACTAGCATACAGCATCAACAAGCTCTTCAATTCCAAGCGGCAGGGTAACACCACGTACTAGTTGGTGGACTGGGAGGATTATGGCCCTAAAGAAAAATCATGGGTCTCAGCTAAAGATATCTTAGACCAATCTCTGATTGCTGACTTTCATTGGGAACATCCTGACCACCCAGTACCCAGATCTAGAAGATGGTTTGGCTTTGGGAGATGGGGTCGTGGGGTGCGGGGCTTTACATAATATCCAGCCCAGACAACTTCATGCTAGACCATCATTTTGTCAATACAAAAAGACACCAGGACAGAATAAAGACTATGGCTATATTGAAGCATTCTCTCTGGGAGTTAAAAGACTTGCTCATATTTGTTAGTTTGTATAAATGCAATTCAATAGCTGTTTACCTGGTTGTACTTTAGTCTTAAATTATATTTTATAATGTGTACCACTTCTTAGTGTAGGGACCTAGGTTTCTTGGTAACCAAAAAATGGGACTGGGCAGCACATATTTACACAGGTTTATGATTTTATTTATGATAAAAATGTGCCCTCAGTGTATGAGGTGTAATGATTTAAATGTCCATGAGGATGATGGATCAAAAATTGAAAATGTGCATCTCACAAGCTTGACTGAAAAGAAGTGATATATAGACTCCTCAGATAAAAAATAATGTGATAAAATCATGAAATAGTTTAAATGTGATCTGTGGTGTAGGATGCAGAGTAGGAAAAACGACAGCAGAATTTTGTGCATGGTAGGCTAGTAATATTAGAGATTAGAAATGACTCACAGGTATACTGACACACCCATGAGCCTTGGCCAGGAAAATGGACATAACTTCAACAATAATAATAGAATAATACAATAATTGAATTTTTATTACAGTTTGAAGTACAAATTACAGATTATGTATTACAAATTACAAATTTTGTAGCATCATGGTCCTGCGAGACACAACATTTCGTTCAACTATATGTCCACACATGTAGCAGAATGACAACAAGGCTTGACTTGACTTGACTTGATATTACACTACAGATTATTTATATTAAAATTTCAAACATTCACAGGGCTCAAATCCCTTAATATAGCTTCCAGAGGTGCTTATTGTGTACTTACAATTGACGTTATAGTCTGAAATTCCAATATTAAGTATTTACCTTATTATGACAATACAAAGGTAAAACCAGAAGTATTTTAAGTACTTTTGACAATTTTGTTTAATTTAAATTTAATCTAAAATCTTCCTGTAAAAGCTAGACAGGTATTCCAAAATGAGCATGAATCTAAAGAAAATCATTTAAAAGTAATAAAGATTTAGAGGTTTTAAAGACATTTTCCCCTGGTTTCATTTTCTACTGCAGCCTGATTTTCTTTCTTCTTGTGAAACACCACACCATCTGGTTGTTGTCTCCATTTCACTGTGATGTTCTCTGCCATCCCTTGATCCTTCACTTTCTGTTTGATCTGAAGAACAGAATAATACTTTTGTTACTAAATAATACAGGACAGAGACTCTAATCTGTGAAACCTGTAAAAATTCAACAGAAACTGAACACAACAGTGAGATTCTGATTACAATACAGTGTGAGAGTGTCCGAGCTTGATGAAGTCTCAGGTTCTGGCTGCAGTACTGAGGAGGAGGATGTATATTATAAGTCTTGAGGAGGATGAGAGGATGAGACTCACCTGCTCTAAGATGGCCACCTTTACTGCAGGATCGTTCACATCCTGGTTGGACCGGACTTTCACCCTTAGGATATGTTGTTGTCCCGTGATTACTGAATGTAGAAATGTAAGCCACATAAAAACACAAACATGAACACACAAACTTACATTCAAAAGCAACTGATCTAAATATGAGACTGAATGAAACTTAAACTCACCTGAGTAACAGAAGAAAGGCATTATGGCTGAACACTGTGTATCAGAAACCACAATTTTCATTCCACAGGGCATTATCAGGTTGTCCAGACATCCAGCTGATGGTGGAGAAGTTGGTTTGGTCTGTCCACTTCCAGGAGTCTCTGAACAGACCAAACCAAGTCCAGTCAGGGATCAGTCCCATTATAACTGAGTTTTCTGTTTCATCTCTAGCACTGGCCAGGTCTGTATGATGTGTTCTGCAGTAAGCCTGAGCTTCATGCCATGTCATACTGTTAGAGATGTATATGTACCTTTCATTTCCAGTTTTGCTGTCTATGAGAAAGAAAACACAGGATAAAACTTCCAAAAAGTAAAAGGTTTTTATAATCTATAGAAACACTAAAAGGATTTTTCTCAGAAATGATTAAAGGTGAAAACAGAGCAAAAACATTGCACACATTTTGCACTAAGATAGACTGAACCAGTAAACTAGGGGTGTGAAATATACTGCCCATGCCAAGTGAATTTAGAGCCTGTGCTCTGAATTAAAATTGTGTTGTGGAAAGATTAAAAAACATCTAGTCCTAGTTATTTCATTAGGACTGGGTGGTCAATTGGTAGACTCTACAAAGTATTTCAGTGGATGGAACCTCTACTGTAATACATCCGATAAACCTATGGAAAAAAAACTGTCCGTAGTTCAGCGACTCTTCATTTGAGCCATGGTGCCTTCTGCAGTGGATCCTCAGTTGCTATTTATCCAACCACATTTATTCATGGAATTTAAAGACTCACTACAGCATTGGAGACATTTGCTCAGAAAGGGCTGAATGTTGCAGCATCTTGTAGATTTTTTATTATTTCAGTTATGGTCTGATTAATGTGTAGTGATGGCATGGCTTGTTCAAAAAGAGAGAAAAAAGCTGATAACAAAAACAGAATGTTTAAGGACAAATGGAAAGAGAAGTATGTTATGTGTTTATTCTCCCTGATTTAAATAAAAAACCAAAGTGTTTTATCTGGTCCAAGTCCTCTGCATTACTCAAAAGTGAAGGGTCACTATGAAATAAAACAAAACCTCTTCAAATTAACCAAGCCACAAAATTTGGATCTCAGGACAAATTAAATATATCAAAGTTTATTATAAAAGGTGAACCAGCTTGCTAGGCCATTCTCTTACAGTGCCAGAGCAAAATGAATGCTCCTTAAAAAAAGCCTGAGTTTTAGCAAAACATAAGAACCAATTTACTTCTAATACTCAGTATTATTATTTTTAAAATATATATTTTAAAAAATTTTCTTGAAAGATTTTCCCATGTAACTTTGTGTAAATGAATAATCCTATAATTTGAAATGCTTATTTGTTTATAATGGTATGTTAATATATTCAAAATAAAACAGGTGTAAAATATTTGATATCATTAGTATGCATGAATTAATCACAAATGCTTAAGCATTAAAAGGTAACTGTTGTCAATTTTATGTAACTGGCCCCTCACAAATTTTATACTCCTGCATTAGGGGGCAAAAGAGCAATAAATTTAGGGTCACTCTGTCACTGACAAATTATGTTAATGATGTAATTCTTGATTAGCAGGCTACATTTTAATGGTTTCACAGTGGCAAGAGTCATTTCTAATTCAATTACAACTGTTATGTTTTTTATTGTAAATAATGTTGCATTTTGCAAGAACACATTTAAGAGGAGTTGTTGATGTGTTGTTCGTCCGCTAAACTGATTTTTCGTACATTGGACTACTGTACAAGTGTAATGTGGCCCGTTACCTAAAATTAGTAGCCTCTCCTGCAGTAAACCATTTTTCAAGTGACATAAATGTTCATAAAGCTCAGTTGTTTTTATCTGATAACTCAAATGTGGCCTAATATTTTAATGTTTTTGGCACTTAAGCACAGTAATGTACAATTAGCACACTAGAAGCACACAGTTAAGAATTGTCTACTGATAAAAAGAGAATAATATGTAGATTCTCACCATCAAAGCACAAAAAGGGGAGTGGTTTAATACAGTTCAGATCCAGCCAACCATTGGAAAATATTGCACCACACTCCTGAAGTCCGAGCCTGTTGTCAGGCTCTCCTGGATACCATGGTCTCATACTTCCCAGTGGCTCATTTCCAAGAGACCAGCGCCAGCTGTTGATGTCATTGTACAGTCCAATCCAAGCACTGGAACTGAATTGTTCACTCTGTATTTCATTCTGAAGTTGAACAATGTCATCATTACTTGCGATGATAGCCAGGTCAGTGTGTTCGGCTTGGCAGCAAACCTGAGCCTCACTCCATGTTTTCCCCTGCTGGATCAGATAGTACTTACGAGAGACAGACAGGATGAGGGGGGCGACTCCTGTGGAGGAGAGTTTACAGATTGTATGCAATGTTAGGTCTGTGTCAGAAATTCCACTAAATTTCTGGTTCAATTTTATCTTTTCAATGCGAAAGGGCTTTTTCCCCTTCCCCCTGATTTTCTCCCTAATTTATTCATGGCCAATTCCCACCCATCAGGCATCCCTCCCCTGTCACACCCATTACACAAGATATACTAAAGCTAATGTAGCAGATGCTATTTCTACTCAAAAAAGCACAGAAATTATCTTTACTGCAACATGTCTTTACCACAAAAGCTCAGAGTACTGTAAAGACAAATTCATTACAATTTTACTTTACAGACATTAATAGATTATTTTTTAAATAATAAAGATATATGATAATAAAGACAATATTATATGGTACACTCCCAACAATATTATAGGTCTCATTTCATTTAAAATGTGTCTTAATCATAATATATGCCCCTTGCCAAGCTACCGCGTCATTCATGTCAGTTAAGGCACAGAGGTTTATCAGTAATCTCCCAGAGTTACCAACCATGATTGGATTCACTGTCTAATCCCGAAGAACTTGACCAGGCAACTGAATACTTGGATTCAGTGTTCCGCTACAGGCTAGATAAGGTAGCTTCACTTAAAAGAAAAACAATTAGAGAGAAAAAGCTAGCACCCTGGTATAATGATCATATACGCACCTTTTGATACCACTGATCATGCTATTCTCCTCGATAGACTGGAAAATGTAGTAGGCGTTAAGGGAACGGCCCTCTCCAGTCTTATTTCAATTCAATTCAATTCAATTTTATTTGTATAGCGCTTTTAACAATGGACATTGTCACAAAGCAGCTTTACAGAAATAAATGGATTCACAAAAATATATTGTAAATATTTAAATTTATCACTGTGAATTTATCCCTAATGAGCAAGCCAGTGGCGACGGTGGCAAGGAAAAACTCCCCGAGATGATATGAGGAAGAAACCTTGAGAGGAACCAGGCTCAAAAGGGAACCCATCCTCATCTGGGTGCAATGGATAGTGCAATTATAAATAAATCCCTTCTATTGTGTACTATATGGACAAATAGTGCAATTGTGCAACCAATAAATTCATCGCAGTATTTGCAAGAGGTCCGGCTGGTTAAAATCTATCCACTGTCCACTGATGGAGTCCTGAGTACGAAGCTGCTCGTGGCAACTGCAGCCCCAAAGCCACTACAGCAATCGCAGTCCCAAGCCATTACAGTACAGCTCCCCATATGTGATCCCCAAGCCATCTCCACAGCCCCCAGGTGGCACCATCCCCAGCAATCCAAACAGTTCTTCAGGCAGTCCATATGGGGCCACCCCCAGCAGCAGCGAGCGAACTCAACCGATGAGAACTCCAACCAGAAGTAGGGCATCAGGATGGGTCAGGCAGCGAGGAGGAGCAGAAGGGGTCAGGATCACTGGCATCATTGGCATCTCAGAAGTAGCATGTGTAGCTCGACAGAGAGTGAGGGAGAGAGAGAGATGGAGAGAAAGGAAGAGATTGTTAGGTGAGCTTTTGTCCTCTAATGGTTAAGCACGATGTACTTTGCATGCAGAGTGCAAGCAGGGACTCCGGCAAGACTAGCTATGACAGCATAACTGAAAGGGAGAGCCAGAAGCTAACACAGACATGAGGGCACCCTGGGACATAAGGCAGCCAGCCACTCCACCGTCGACAAACCTGAGTGAACGTGTGAGAGTGGGGGGGCGACAGCATCCAAACATCCCATTTCACCACAACACTCTATGCCTGTGAAACCCTCCAGACCTGCCCCTGTACCTAAGAAAACTATTCACAAAAGGCTTGACTAAACAAATATGTTTTCAGCCTAGACTTAAACACTGAGACTGTGTCTGAGCCCCGAACACTAAGTGGAAGGCTGTTCCATAACTGTGGGACTTTGTATGAGAAAGCTCTACCCCCAGCTGTAGCCCGCATTATTCGAGGTACCAACAAATAGCCTGCATCTTTTGATCTGAGTAGGCGTGACGGATCATAAAAGACCAAAAGTTCGCTCAGGTACTGTGGCGCGAGACCATTTAGTGCTTTATAGGTCAATAGTAGTATTTTATAATCAATACGAAATTTGATTGGGAGCCAATGCAGTGTGGATAAGATAGGGGTGATGTGGTCATATCTTCTGGTTCTAGTAAGGACTCTCGCTGCTGCATTCTGGACTAACTGGAGCTTGTTTATGCATCTACTGGAACATCCAGACAGTAAGGCATTACAATAATCCAACCTAGAGGTAACAAAAGCATGAACTAATTTTTCTGCATCGTGTAGCGACAATATATTTCTTATTTTAGCAATATTTCTGAGATGAAAGAAAGCAATCCTAGTTATATTATCTACATGAGCTTCAAAAGAAAGACTAGAGTCGATAATCACACCAAGGTCTTTTACTGCTGCACATGATGAAACGGAAAGGTCATCCAGAGTTATTATGTAATCAGAAAGCTTACTTCTAGCTGCATGTGGTCCTAGTACAAGTACTTCTGTCTTGTCAGAATTAAGTAAGAGAAAGTTAATAAGCATCCAGTTTCTAATGTCTTTTACACATTCCTCAACTTTATTAAGCTGGTGTCTGTCATCTGGCTTTGCTGAAACATACAACTGTGTGTCATCAGCGTAACAGTGGAAGCTAATACCATGCTTACGAATAATTTTGCCCAGAGGTAGCATATATAGAGAAAAGAGCAGTGGGCCTAAAACAGAGCCTTGCGGAACACCAAACTTTACCTTAGCATGAGAAGAGAAGTCACCATTTACGTTTACAAACTGATAACGATCAGTCAAATAAGACCTGAGCCAGGAAAGGGCTGTTCCCTTAATGCCTACTACATTTTCTAGTCTATTGAGGAGAATAGCATGATCAATGGTATCAAAAGCTGCACTAAGGTCAAGCAGCACCAGCAAGGAGACACAACCCTGATCAGAGGCCAGTAGTAAGTCATTTATAACTTTTACCAGTGCTGTCTCTGTGCTATGATGAGGCCTAAATCCTGACTGATACATTTCAT
Source organism: Pangasianodon hypophthalmus (assembly GCF_027358585.1). Classification (NCBI taxonomy): domain Eukaryota; kingdom Metazoa; phylum Chordata; class Actinopteri; order Siluriformes; family Pangasiidae; genus Pangasianodon; species Pangasianodon hypophthalmus. The sequence continues at coordinate 12,666,091 of NC_069739.1, forward strand.
GAATGTTATTCCTATGTAAGTATGAGCATAGCTGCTGTGCTACAACCTTTTCAAGGACCTTGGAAATAAAGGGGAGGTTTGATATTGGCCTGTAGTTGGACAGTTGACAGGGATTGAGGTCAGGTTTTTTAATCAGGGGCTTGATAACTGCTAATTTAAAAGATTTAGGTACATAGCCAATGCTAAGGGAAGAATTGATTATCTTTAAAAGAGGTTTGATTGTTTCAGGAATTATCTGTTTGAGGAAACAAGTAGGTAAAGGATCTAGCATACAGGTTGATGATTTTGATGATGAAATTAGTGAAATTAGTTCAGTCTCTTCAAGGGGACTAAAGCGTTGTAGTTGTTTATCTAATATTATCATATTATCATCTACAGGGTTAGTTATAGAACTGTCCGGTTTTAAATTAATAGTCTGAATTTCTAGCCTGATATTTTCAATTTTACCATTGAAAAAATTCATGAAGTCATCGCTGCTATATAATGATTGTGTGCGTGTTTCTATTGTGGTCTTATTCCTAGTTAATTTTGCTACAGTATTAAATAAGAATCTAGGATTATTTCTGTTATCTTCAATTAGGGTGGAGAGATACATTGATCTAGCAGCACTAAGAGCTTTCTTATAGCTCAATAGGCTCTCCTTCCATGCTATTTGAAATACTACCAAGTTAGTTTGACGCCATTTACGTTCTAGTTTTCGAGTGGTCTGTTTTAAAGTTCGTGTGTGATCGCTATACCAGGGTGCTAGCTTTTTCTCCCTAATTATTTTTCTTTTAAGTGGAGCTACCTTATCTAGCGAGTTGCAGAACGTTGATTCTAAACATTCAGTTGCCTGGTCAAGTTGTTCGGGATCAGACGGTGATCCAATCATGGTTGATAAATCTGGGAGATTACTGATAAAACTTTGTGCAGTTGTTGACGTGAACGTACGTTTGACATGGTGACGTGGCAAGGTGCATATACTATGATTAATACACATTTTAAATGAGATGAGGTAATGATCTGAGATAGCTTCAGACTGTGGACATGAGACTATATTTTCTATATTTAATCCGAATGTTAGTATTAAATCAAGAGTGTGACCACCACTATGGGTGGGTCCTATTACATTCTGATTAACCCCTACAGAATCTAGAATGGACACAACTGCTGTTCTCAGAGGGTCATCTGGATTATCAAAATGAATATTAAAGTCTCCAACAATTAATGCCTTGTCTAAAGAAACAACCAGGTTAGAGATGAAATCCGCAAATTCACACAGGAATTCAGAATATGGCCCTGGGGGTCTGTAAATAATAATTACTGGAATCACCTGGGTAGACTTATTTTTAGTGGCTACGTATGTTATGTTAGAATAAAGAACTTCAAATGCGTTGAATTTATGAATAGGTTTTGGTGTGACGGCTAGATTATCATTATAAATGACTGCGACGCCTCCTCCTTTGCCAGTTAGACGGGGCTGATGTATGTAACTGTACCCGGGAGGACTAGCTTCATTTAATGCTACAAACTCGTTTGGTTTAATCCACGTTTCTGTTAAACACAGTACATCAAACTCCTGATCAGTAATGGTTTCATTAACAATAAGCGCTTTAGACGTAAGAGATCTAATATTCAACAGTCCTAGCTTCAGATCAACGGTGCTGGCTATGCATTCGGTATGGTTTAATTTTATGTTAATTAGATTACTAAAACAAACTGTCTGAGTATGTCTATAATTTTGTTTAGCTCGGGGAACAGACACAGTCTCAATACGGTGGAACCTAAGTGACGACTCAGTGCAGCTAGCAGACGGTCGGTTTAGCCTGCTTGTCTGCTCCCTGGCCTTGGCCCTGGATTGTCACCGATTAACTAGGCCTGTTCTGAGACTATGTGCTATGCTGCAAGAAATGAGAGCAGCACCTTCCCGAGTGGGATGGACACCGTCCCGCCCTAACAGGCCAGCCTTGCCCTCAAAGTTAGTCCAATTATCTATATTGTCTTATTTGACTGATCGTTATCAGTTTGTAGACATAAATGGTGATTTCTCTTCTCATACTAAGGTAAAGTTTGCTGTCCCGCAAGGCTCTGTTTTAGGCCCACTGCTCTTTTCTCTATATATGGTACCTCTGGGCAAAATTATTCGTAAACATGGTATTAGATTCTACTGTTATGCTGATGTATGTTTCAGCAAAGCCAGATGACAGACACCAGCTTAATAAAGTTGAGAAATGTGTAAAAGACATTATAAACTGGATGCTTATTAACTTCCTTCTACTTAATTCTGACAAAACAGAAGTACTTGTACTAGGACCACATGCAGCTAGAAGTAAGCTTTCTGATTACGTAGTAACTCTGGATGGCCTTTCTGTTTCATCATCTGCAGCAGTAAAAGACCTTGGTGTGATTATTGACTCCAGTCTTTCTTTTGAAGCTCATGTAGATAATATCACTAGGATCGCTTTCTTTCATCTCAGAAATATTGCTAAGAAAAGAAACATACTGTAATGTCAATAAACAATGCAGAAAAATTAGTTCATGCTTTTGTTACCTCTAGGTTGGATTATTGTAATGCCTTACTGTCTAGATGTTCCAGTAGGAGCATAAACAAGCTCCAGTTAGTCCAGAATGCAGCAGCGAGAGTCCTTACTAGAACCAGAAGATATGACCACATCAACCCTATCTTATCCACACTGCATTGGCTCCCAATCATATTTCATATTGATTATAAAATACTACTATTGACCTATAAAGCACTGAATGGTCTTTCGCCACAGTACCTGAGCGAACTTTTGGTCTTTTATGATCTGCCATGCCTACTTAGATCAAAAGGTGCAGGCTATTTTTTGGTATCTTGAATAATGAAGGCGTAGAGCTTTCTCTAATGGAACAGCCTTCCACTTAGTCGTTAGGCCAATAATAACTTTTAGTCTTCAATGTTTCGACTTTTCAAATGCTTATTTTCTGTGTTTCTCAAAAACATGCAACTCAGATTTAAACCTTGAGGTTTGATGGACAGAGAAGAAATTGTTCAGCCTCTTTCTGTCTCAGTGACGCAATCACTGGGACAAATGCTCTGCACTGAGCAGTTTTGTGACTGGAGTACTCCAGAAATAAAAGTAGCTTAGTTTGACCATGAGAACTAGGAGCTGGAGCCATGATACACTGCCATGATAGCTTGATAGTCTGAGTACCACAACAGACAGAATATCTGCATGAAGGATTTAGAAGGCTCTTAGCATCTTTGACAAGAGCCAAATTGTGATAGCTAGGCAACTGGGTCAGATCATCTTAAAAATGGCATTTGTTGTGGGGTGTTCCTGGGATGCAGTGGTTAGTACCTACCAAAAGTGGTCCAAGGAAGGACAACTGGTGAACTGACGACAAGGTCATGGGTTCCTAAGGCTCATTGATGCACATGGGGAGTGAAGGCTAGCCTGTCTGGTCCAATCCCACAGAAAAGCTACACAAACTGCTGAAAAAGTGAATGCTGGCTCTGATAGAAAGGTGTCAGAACACACAGTGCAGCGCAGCTTGCTGCGTAGCTGCAGACTGGTCAGAGAGCCCATGCTGACCCTGTCCTCCACCAAAAGCTCCTACAATGGGCATGTGAGCATCATAACTTGACCATGGAGTAATGGAAGAAGGTGGCCTGGTCTGATGAATCACATTGTCTTTTACATCATGTGGATGGCCCGGGTGCGTGTGCATCGCTTACCTGGGAAAGAAGTGTGATGCTCTGGGCAATGTTCTGCTGGGAAACCTCAGGTCCATGTGGATGTTACTGTGACATGTACCACCTACCTAAACATTGTTACAGACTAAGTACACCCCTTCATGGAAATGGTATTCCCTAATGGCAGTGGCCTCTTTCAGCAGGATAATGCTCCCTGCCACATTGCAAAAATTGTTCAGGAACTGTTTGAGGAACATGACAAAGAGTTCAAGGTGTTGACTTGGCCTCCAAATTCCCCACATCTCAATCCAATCCCGCATCTGTGGTGTGTGCTGTACACACAAGTTCAATCCATGGAGGCCCCACCTCAGAAATTACAGGACTTATAGAATCTGCTGCTAATGTCTTGGTGCCAAATACAACAGCACACCATCAGAGGTCTTGTGGCATAAATGCCTTGACGGGTCAGAGCTGTTTTGGCAGCACAAGGGGGACCTACACAATATTAGGCAGGTGGTTTTCATGTTATGGCTGATCAGTGTATATGTCTACATCACAGATTTGGAGGAACACACACTATCAGTGGCTTCATCGGCAAGTGCATAGATGATCTGACTTCCTTCAGCAACATCAGCATATGTGCAATCCAGCAGCCATGGATAACTGTAGAGGTGCGCACACTACTGAAAACCAAGACATTGCCTTCAGTACTGATGACAAGGCACCCCTCTGCACAGCTAAGACCCACCTGTCCTGGGCTAACGGAGAGAAAAAGTAAAACTTTGCAGAAAGTATTCAGAGTTAATTCCAAAACATCAAGGACAAATGGCATATAAAGGACACAAGCAGGACCAGCAGGACAATGCCCCTGTGCACAAAGTGAGCTTCATGAAGTTTCAAGTTTAATTTATTTATATAGCACCATTTACAACAGCAGCAGCTGACCAATGTGCTTTACAGCATAAAATAAAATAAGTAGTAAATAAAACAAAGTTAATAAATAAAATCACAGCTAAGAACCAAATTACATCAATAACTCTATTTTAAAATATAACAAAATATAAGAAATAAAACCAGGATTGCCATCAAGTCAAAAACAGAGATGAAACATCAAGGGACATTGAAAGCGATGGAGAAGTAATGTGTTTTGAGTAGAGATTTAAAAACCTGTAAAGTAGGAGCAGATCTAACATGAACTGGTAAGCTATTCCAGAGTTTAGGGCCTAAAACAGCAAAGGCACGTTCCCCCCTTTTCTTTAATTTAACTCTAGGAACAGTGAGCAATCTAAGACTACCAGATCTAAGAGCTCGAGCAGGGTTATGTAAGGAAAGCAGTTCAGATAAATATGAGGGAGCTAAGTTGTTTAAGGACTTAAAAACAAAAACAAGGATTTTAAACTCCACTCTAAACCGCACAGGCAGCCAATGCAGAGAAGCTAGGACAGGAGTGATATGGGTGAATTTACGAAGGCCCATTAAGAGTCTTGCTGATGCATACATGAAGACATGGTCTGCCAAGAGTCGAAGAATTCCAGTGCACAGGGCCCTAACCTCGACCTCACTGAACTACTTTGGGATGAACTGGAATGCCAAGTGCACCCCAAGCCTTCTCAACCTCAGTGTCAGACCTCACTAATTCTCTTTAGCTGAATGAACAAAAATCCTCACAGCCACGCTCCAAAATCTAGTGGAAAGCTTCCCAGAAAAGTGGAGGTTATTTTTAAAATAAAGCAAAGGGGGACTAAATCTGGAATGGGATTTTCCAGCCATATTGGTGTGATGGTCAGATGTCCACAAACATTTGGCCATACAGTGTATGTGGCAAGGCAATCATCTACATCTACAAAGTTCTACCGCACTCCTTGATGGACTGAACGAGAGCATGGATATAAGCACAAAACAACATGCCAGAAGGGAAGTGCTCAGGGAATTTGCTGATCACCTTGTAGACATATGTTAGCCAAAATCTCCTTCAGCCAAGCACTTATCCCTGTGTACTTTATGACAACCAACATCAGCCAAAAGAAATCACCCATGACCTTGATGACTACCAGCTCGTTAGCCCCTTATGTGAGGATACTATTCATAGACTTCACTTCAGCATTCAACACAATCACTCCACATCAGCCCATAAGAAAGATGAGCCTGCTGGGATTGACCACCTCTCTCTGCAACTGGATCATGGACTTTCTAACTGGAAGACCCCAGTCCATCAGGATTGGCAACACTACCTCCAGACAGGCTGTCTCACCATTTGGTGCTGGAACTGCACAGTTTCAGACTCCAAGACCCTACAGAGAATTGTGAGGTTAGCTGAGAAGATCATCAGGGTCTCTATGCCCACTATTGATGACTCCTTCAATAATTGCTGCATCCATAAGACCACCACCTCCCACCCCTCACATGGAATTTTCACCCTCCTGCCATCTGGCACAAGGCTCCGGAGCATTGTCACCATTGTCACCATGCCACCAACACCAGACTCTGCAACAGCTTCTTTCCTAAACCAGTCATATTATTCAACACACTGTTGCCTCCCGACACTCACCTAAACAAGTCAAAACTTCCCAGCAGCTATTGTTGTACTTCCATCACTGCACACCTGCACTTTATAATACTGCTAATAGACACTTATTTACTATTATGATACACTTTTATTACTGCTACCACTGCTGCTACCATTTTACATTTACCAGTTTACAGATAATTTTTGCAACTGTTTCTCCCTACAACACTGTTCTGCTGTCCTGTGTAGTTAATGTGCACTGTTCTGTGTATTAATTTTGTAATTAGTCCAAACGACTATGGATTTAACAGGTCAAATTGGATGTGGACTCTGACAGACTGTGGACACACTTATTGTTCCTCTTACCTGTGTAAATCATGAGCAGAAACACAAAATTCTTCATTACTGATGTGTTGCTGGGATCTCAGACTCTGAAAAGTAATGAAGTTAATGAGAAGGTGAGAAATCTCTTAGCACTCCTACTTAATGATATTCCAGCAGAAAAAAGAATAATAACTGCAAGTATACACACACCATCCACTTTGATCGGAACACCTGACTATACAGTATATAATAATTTTAAGCAAACTGAGCTTTCACTACTATAATGTAATCTATCTGAGAGCAAGTCTTCTAAACTCAAATTGTCCCACAGAATAAACCTATAATACTAGTGTATATGTCCAATACTTCTGAAAGTATTGGAATGGCAAGGCATTCCCAAGACATTCGGGGGTTGAGATCAAAAGATGAATATGAGACTACAAAGCAAAACTTCAGATTTCATTTCCTGATATTTACATCTAGATATGTTAAACAACTTAGAACACCTTTTGTTTGAATCATTTTTCTATGATTGAAAATATTGGAACATGTGAGTGACAGGTGTTTCTTGTTGCCCATGAAAACCAGAGAGCTGCCTATGGGAGAAAAACAAGTCATTTTGAATCTGAGAAAAGAGGGAAAATCAATCAGGGCCATTGCACAAGCATTAGGCATAGTCAGTACAACAATTTGGAATGTCCTGAAAAAGAAATAAACCACTGGTGTACTAGACATGGAACAGGTCGGCCAAGGAAAAAAAAGGCAGCTGATAACAGAAACATTGTGAGAGCTGTGAATAAAAAACAAACCCAAAAACAACAGTCAGTGACATCACCAACAACCTCCACAGGGCAGGGGTGAAGGTATCACAATCGTTTGGAGTAGACTTCGACAGCAGAAATATAGAGGCCATACCACAAGATGCAAACCTCTCATCAGCAGTAAGATCAGAAGGCCAGACTGGAATTCACAAAGAAATACAGAGATGAGCTACAAAATTCTGGAATCAAGATTAACCACCAAGTGATGGATGAAATTCAAGGTAGTGTCATGGCTTGGGCTTGCATGGCTGCTTCTGGATCAGACTCACTAATCATTATTGATGATGCAACTCATGATGGTAGCAGCAGAATGAATTCAGAAGTCTACAGAAACATTCCGTCTGCCGATTTACGGAGAAATGCATCCAATTTAATTGGGAGGAACTTCAACATGCAGCAAGACAACGACCCAAAACACACTGCAACACAACAAAGCACTTCATCAGGGGGAAAAGTGGAAGGTTTTAGACTGGACAAGTCCATCAGCAGACCTTAACCCAACTGAGCAGCATTTCACCTCCTGAAGAGGAGACTGAAGGGAGAAACCCCTCAAAACTAACAACAACTGAAAGAAGCTGCGCTACAAGCCTGGAAAAGCATCACAGAAGAAGACTGCAACAGTTTGTTGTTTTTTGATGTGTTTTTTGATCACCTAAAAATTGGGTGGTCTGCCACCAAAGGTGCCATGTTCTTAGTTGTTTAACACGTCTAGATGTAAATATCAAGAAATGAAAGTGGAAATCCTGATCTATCATCTTATATTCATCTTTTGAACTCAAAACCAAATGTTTTCAAGGTATACCAAAAACAAAAGAATTGGTCTTGTCATTCCAATACTTCGCAGGGGACTGCATAAAGCTAGTTTAAAAACTAAATTTCCCCAATAATTATATTGATTAGCAAGCATTTTTAAAGGACACTACATGCAAACCTAATCTAAGTGATAAAATATTAATGCTTTACTAAACGATAGGAAATAGATTCAGTCTGAATAAAGATAAAGAATGAGAGTCTACTACTGAAACGTACCTGTAATATAAAAGAGATGATGATGGATCATCTGATGATGATGATGTGTTGTCTGAGCTGTTTCTAATGTCTGACAAGTTTATCTGCCTGTTTATAAAATATCTCATGCAAAACATCTGGTCTTCTTCCCCACATGACAGGAACAGGTACTTTTTTGGACATTTAGATTTGAATGGTCAACACGGATTTCCATTTCAATTTCCATAAGGGTCACCGTTCAAACCAACTCAAGTAGTTGATCTAGTAGTGTGTGTGTGTGTTTCATGTTTGTGGACATTTACCAATGGATCTTTATTCAGTTTTATACAGAAGGGGCCCTAGTCTAAAATTAAGTGCCCCTATCTTAAAAAAAGGGGTTGTATTAAAATTTCCCTTATGTATCAAAGTACCCCTTCTTAGATAAATTCGCATGTGCTGGTGTGCCTGGTTTAACTGAAGGCTATGTTTTTTACACCATAGTACAGCAGACTGTTACTAGCCCAATACTACTCTAACAACAAATAATTTTAGTTGATTGGACACCAGTAGGCCTGTACTATGCAACAAGAACTGTACAATATTAAACCAACAGGGTTGGAAAAAAAAACAAATAACAAAATGAATTGGTAATCAAATGATAATATATTTGGTTAATTATAAATTGTATTAATATATTGATAATATTAAAAAAACAGCTCTCCATGTTTGGATATTTTTTAGGCAAACTAATCCAGGACATATTTGACAGGACTATTTAAATCTTCATTGTTTGAGTTATTATTTACAATTTTATTTAACATTTTACAAATTAAAACTGCATTTCACATGTTTTTAAGCTTTGTAACTATTCCCTGTTATACTAGACTTGGTCGAAGACATGGTGCACTGAAATGTGCAGTGAAGCAGCCATGCAAAGTGTTTAAACAAAGTACCAAAACAAATTTATTGCTGATGTTCAGAAAAGTACCAGCAACAAATTGTACTGTATTTTTTTCTTTGGCTTTGTTTTCTTTCACAAGAGTAAACTTGCCCTCTATGTGCACCCTACATCTCTGCTATCCCTGTGTCAAGTGGCAAAGATGGCAACAGTTGTGGGAAATGTTTTAATTAAAGGAACTGGCAAATTGCATACAGATCCAAAACAGTAGACAATAAACAAGGTGGAGGGACAGGCACACAGTCAGATGATCAGAGAGCAAGGCAGAATCAAGAACCAGAGAAAAAATCCAAGAACCATGAGCAATTACAAGCAAAGGCTTGGTATGTCAGTTGTATGCACAGAGCTGAACAAATAGTGATTGTGATGAATGTGTTTATATAGGGTGTGCTGGTAAATGAGTCCAGGTGTGTGAAATCAGAAATTGGGTGACTGTGAACATAGTAATGTCCATGTTTGCAGTCTGAGGTGCATTGTGGGAAATGGAGTTGAACGCCGATTCCGGCAGTAACATGCAGTGCTTAATATGGGAATGGGTGGGGTTATAATTTGTACTACAGCCAGCCACTAAGAGCCTCAGAGACATTTTGGCTTCACTTTTGAATTCCTGTTTTGATGTACAGCCATATGTGCTGTCACTGGAGGAAACCCACATGAACACAGGGAGAACATTAGACCTACACTCAAAAAAATTACTTTGAGCTTTAGTAAATTGAACATGATTAAATCTCATATGTTTATTTAATTTAAACGTGTTTTTGGTTCTACAAAATAAAAATAAAAAATTTTAAAAGCAGTAAAATAAGCACATTTAAGTTACTTCATATCAACAAGAAATAATTAGGCCTGTGGCGCTTGATGGTTACAGTGTGCAAGTGCAAGCCCTATGGCGATGCTTTTGCACAGGACAAAAGTGGCCATTTTCTCCACTTCGGTTTACTGCTCTTCAGTGGATTTTGCTGTTCCATCATCTTACATTTATACAGATTATATGTTACAGTGTTATTTATTGCTTTTCACAGTTCCATGTAATGCAGCATTAGATGTACATATTTTGATGCCAAAGGGTTAAGGCAAGGGAAGACTTAGCAAGCCTTATCATTCGCCAGCTAGCTAGCATCTTCTACAATTGTATTCACTTGATCACATTAGTTAGCTACTGTGAATATTGGCTAACTACCTATCTAGCTAACATCTGCAATTCTAATAACCAGTAAATGTGTAGGCTAGACCACACGTTTCAGGTAAGCATGAAAAATTGTTTTTATTCCACTGTAGCAGTCTTCCAAGTTCTGGCGGAAATGAGGAAGCAGGAGGCAAGCTTTGAACAACTCACAGGTGATTTATTCCCCAATTTTTTTCTTCCACTTTCAGTGGTCTCTTTTATTTACACACACACACATACGTCTGCACGCACATGGCTCTGTGCTGGGTCATGCTTTCTCTCTCAAGGCACTCCTCTCTCTCTCTCCCTCTTATTCTCGTCCCAGCTCACTGCAACACAGAATCCTCGTTAGTAAAATTCTCCACAGATGTGCATTCCTTACCACTCACCTTCTCCGGCTCCGCCCTCCATTCACAAATTGGCACTCAACCACGCCCCCGCTTCCACATACCCCCACTGCCCAACTCAGGCCGGGGAGCCATCCGGCCTGCTGCTGACTCCCTCCTCCTTTGCCGAGAGAGGAAATCTGCTACAGCCATCTGTGCCCCTGGCCTGTGGACCACCTCGAACAGCCAGCCAGACCCAGAAACTGTCTCACCTCCTTTTTGGTCTTGGGTCTCGGGCAGGCCACAATCGCTGCTGTCTCATCAATTTGGGGACGCACCTGTCCATGACCCAAGTGGAAGCTCAAATACCGTACTTCCACCAATCCAATAGCACACTTCTTTGGGTTTGCTGTGAGTCCCGCTCGTCTCAGCCATCTCAGGACAGCCCTCAGGTGCTGCATGTGCTGCTGCCATCATTACTGTAGATAATAATGTCATCCAAATAAGCAGCGGCATAAGTAGCGTGCAGGCGGAGGTTTCTGTCCATGAGTCACTGAAACGTTGCGGGGGCCCCGAACAACCCAAAAGGAAGGGTCACTAATTGATGTAACACAAACAGAGTGGAAAAGGCTGTTTTTTCGTGAGATATTGGAGTCAATATCCATTTGTCAAAGCCAGTATCGAATAAAAGCGAGTCGCACCTAACTGATCGAGCAGTTCATCAATGCAAGGCATTGATTATGCATCAAACTTAGACACTGCGTTGACTTATCTAAAGTCCACACAAAAATGGACAGTCCCATCGGCTTTGGGCACCAAAACTACTGGGCTGCTCCAGTCACTGTGGGACTCCTCGATTACGCCCATGTCGAGCATAGCCTTGAGTTCCTCCTGAACCACATTTTTCTTGTGTTCAGGCAGACAATAGGGGCAGTTGCGTACTACTACCCCTGGGGTTGTCTATATTTGGTGCTCTATGAGATGCAACCAGAGAGAGGCGAGAACATGTCGGAAAACTCTGCTTGCAATTTTGCCATGTCTGCGATTTGGGACAGAGAGAGTTGGTCTCCGTAAGGGACCGGGGTGGCTTGGCAGGTCATTTTGGACATTAAAAACATTGTGGAACTAGTTGTTACACCATTGCATACAGCCAAATCAGTTGCTTTCCTTGAAAGCAAAATTTGTGATCATAGGGCTTGGTTGAAAGAGATTTTTATAGGTATAAATATTTTGCCAAAACATCATTATGTGGAACATTATCCACAAATGATCACGCCCTTTGGTCCTTTAGTAGGGATGTAAACAGTAAGATTTGAGGTGAAGCATAGGTTATTCAAACAAGTTATTCTTACACCCACTGCTTTAAAAACATACCTTCTGACAAGGAAACATCAGTTTATGATCGTGTATCTCTTGGAATCAACCTCTGTAGACAAGTCTAGCTTGATTGTCTCAGCTGTCTCAACCGTACCTGTTGGCATTTTGAATCAGACTGTAGTGGAGGCTCTTAAGTGGACATACACCGATCTCATTCATGTTCATCTCATGAAGAATGTGTCTGTTAATGGAATAAACTACAAGTGTGGCATGATTGTTATACATGGATCATCTGGTGGCTTGGCAGAATTTGCTGCAATTGTCCAGATAGTTGTTGTGGGGAAGAGTTTGAGCTTCATTGTGAGAGTTCATTGCACGATATAGGGAACATTTTAGGGCTTTTGAGTTGTGTCCTACAATTCAAGTCTCTCATTCAGCTTGAGGCTCTTGAAGACATGTACCCATTGGTATATTACAAAGTTAGAGGCCAGCGAATGGTGACTCTCAAATTCATACACTCTCAGATTCATACACGCAAAAGATTAGATCATGATATTTCATGCCATTCATGTAAGGTGGTAAGCATTATTTATATTTCCTATCCACTTTTTAGGCACATCTACCATCTTAGCACTTATGGCTAGAGTTAGAGAGCATAGCTCTTTTTCATGCACACGTGTTAATCCTCATCTATCAAAAGAAAGTTTCTGATAATGGGATGCTGTTCTTCTTTTTTATTACCCATTCCATTCATATAAAATGGCGGACTATAGGGCAAAGATGTGAAGCATTGGTTGCCCAGAAATTACTCTAAATTGACTGAAGAACAAATCCCCTGATGAATGATTTCCAGCCAAAAATGTCAGGAAACCTAAAAAAGCTTAAGTTAACTATTGTCTAGCTTATTCTACTGGGAAAACCAGCGAGAGCCTTGAAAAGTTGAGATTTGAGCTAGTCAGTGATATCAGACAGAGAAACAATACATCAGTTGTGTCACCCAGATGAGGATGGGTTCCCTTTTGAGTCTGGTTCCTCTCAAAGTTTCTTCCTCATATCATCTCAGGGAATTTTTCCTTGCCACCCTTGCCTCTGACTTGCTCATTAGGGATAAAGTCACATATTTACAATATATTTTTTGATTCCATTTATTTCTATAAAGCTGCTTTGTGACAATATCCATTGCTAAAAGCGCTATACAAATAAAACTGAACTGAATTGAACTGAAAATGGAATTCATTCAACACTTTCTACACTGAAAAAAGCTCACTGAATCCACACCCTGCTGAGGTGAAGATCAAACCCAGGTTGCTGGCATTCTACAGCAACCACATTACTGCTGCGCTATTCTACCACATACACTATATTACCAAAAGTATTCGGTCACCTGCCTTGACTCACATATGAACTTAAGTGCCATCCCATTCCTAACCCATAGGGTTCAATTTGATGTCAGTCCACCTTTTGCAGCTATTACAGCTTCAACTCTTCTGGGAAGGCTGTCCACAAGGTTGAGGAGTGTGTTTATAGGAATTTTTGACCATTCTTCCAAAAGCGCATTGGTGAGGTCAGGCACTGATGTTGGACGAGAAGGCCTGGCTCTCAGTCTCCGTTCTAATTCATCCCAAAGGTGTTCTATCGGGTTCAGGTCAGGACTCTGTGCAGGCCAATCAAGTTCATCCATGTCTTTATGGACCTTGCTTTGTGCACTGGTGCACAGTCATGTTGGAAGAGGAAGGGGCCCGCTCCAAACTGTTCCCACAAGGTTGGGAGCATGGAATTGTCCAAAATGTTTTGGTATCCTGAAGCATTCAAAGTTCCTTTCACTGGAACTAAGGGGCCAAGCCCAACTCCTGAAAAACAACCCCACACCATAATTCCTCCTCCACCAAATTTCACACTCGGCACAATGCAGTCCGAAATGTACCGTTCTCCTGGCAACCTCCAAACCCAGACTCGTCCATCAGATTGCCAGATGGAAAAGCGTGATTCATCACTCCAGAGAACGCGTCTCCACTGCTCTAGAGTCCAGTGGCGGCGTGCTTTACACCACTGCATCCGACGCTTTGCATTGCACTTGGTGATGTGTGGCTTGGATGCAGCTGCTCGGCCATTGAAACCCATTCCATGAAGCTCTCTGCGTACTGTACTTGGGCTAATCTGAAGGTCACATGAAGTTTGGAGCTCTGTAGCAATTGACTGTGAAGAAAGTAGACGACCTCTCTGCACTATGCGCTTCAGCATCCGCTGACCCCTCTCCGTCAGGTTACGTGGCCTACCACTTCGTGGCTGAGTTGCTGTTGTTCCCAAACTCTTCCATTTTGTTATGATAAAGCTGACAGTTGACTGTGGAATATTTAGGAGCGAGGAAATTTCACGACTGGATTTGTTGCACAGGTGGCATCCTATGACAGTTCCACGCTGGAATTCACTGAGCTCCTGAGAGCGGCCCATTCTTTCACAAATGTTTGTAAAAACAGTCTGCATGCCTAAGTGCTTGATTTTATACACCTGTGGCCAGGCCAAGTGATTAGGACACCTGATTCTGATCATTTGGATGGGTGACCGAATACTTTTGGTAATATAGTGTATGTTTAAATAATATAGTTATAGTACCTGTACTATGTGACTTGATCACACTCACTTTACATAATTCAATCTTGTAAATAGAAACTTGTTTAGATTAGGTTTAGCATGAGCTAAATCCAACCAACCACACATTCCATTTTTTCAGGGTAGGCTTGACGATGTTGGTCGGGTGGCCTGGGGCAACACATGATGCCTTAATTTTTATACAACATAGGTTACAGTTAGCTTACTAATTTCATTAATTTAATTAATAAATATTTAGTACATTATTGCAGTCATAACCTAAACATTTGTTTACTGGTGCCTAGCCACTCACTTCCTGCCCATTTAAATTACAAAATACTGGACTTTTAAAGGTTATTTATACAATTGTGATTAATATATACCATTATAACTCATTAATAAAATTACTGGAATACAGTTATCATATATTATTAGTTGTTCCTGACAGTATACTATTATGATCACCTCATTACCTTATGTGTTATCTGTATAGTTCTTAACACAAAAGATTTTATTGCAGTGACATCAATGCATATCTGAAGGAAAGTGTTCCCTGCTAGGTGATTCATGATATCCTTTAAAGCCATTCCTGATGACTCCTGTGATCAGTGAGCAAACACCAGCAGAAATGCGATATGACATAAGGATGTAGATGTTTAATAAGGGGGTTGGTGTGTACTATACTGTACTGCATTCTATAATTCTATACCATATTACACTATATGAGAAATAATAAAGTAATGGCAGTGGTGATAACAGGTAAGCAATGTGGTTATTATATTTTGTCCTGTTTACAATCAAGATATAACCAGGCACATAAATGATGCAGGGCCAGACAGGGCCTTGTCTTTGGAGTTTGGAAGAGCAGGTATTCCCAAACAAAAGCATTTAAAGTAAACAGACAACTCAAAATGGCTAAAATGAATAAATCTTATTTATTAACTTATATGCCATGACACTAGTGGAGGCTACCTCCAGTATTCCCCAGAGAAGATTGCTTTTCATCAAAGCCACAGCTGTCTGTACAACATGTGTAAAATGACAAAACTGACTGACCCAGAAGTGGATGTAGTGGAGGAGGATGAAGCAAGACCTCAACCTCAAGGACATAATACTGACTTACATGCACAGCAATAAACATAGACAAGTTGAGAATTAATGCATAATGATGTACACTGGAGTGGTAATTGATGAGGCTCTACTGCTGTTCCCTCCACCAGATCTGACAGCTGTATTGTTGTCAGTTCATGCTGCTCCAACTCCAGTCCTACCTCATAACCACCAGGGATGCCTGTGTCAATAATCACATGTATAGCTACATAAATTTCATATTAACCGTAACATTTATTAGTTACCTTCAATCCAAACATTACAAAAACAACCTGCTCTGTTTTGTCTTAACTTCATAGTGCACCTTCACAATGACACCCAACATTCATGTTTCCGAAGGGGTTAGATGGAGTCTCGCTCATTCCCCCTCCCATTTTCTCCCTTGCCTGTAGAGCAGCCTTTTTTTTGTTTCAATTGCTAGAGTTGTCATTTTTTTCTTTGACTCTGGTGGTAAATTCCAGACACTGCAGACACATTTTTCAGGGACTCTTGCCCACTGTCTGTCTTTGTCTTCGTGAGTGAAGGTGAAAACTTACCGAATATAATAGGCTTTGCCTTTTCTACCGAGCTTATCAAAACTTCTATTTTTGCACCATTGAAATTAAAAGCATGTCAATTTTGTTTTTCCATTTTAATCTAATGTTTATGTCAGAGCAGCAGCTTGCACATTGTTGGTTGCTTGGTAACAGATTTGAGAGTTGATTATCGAACTCGATGGAGCTGAAGATTGAAGATTTCCTAACTAGAGATAAGATTTTGTAAGATAAGATAAGAATCCTAAATTAAGATTTGCTTTTGTAATATGAATTTGAGAAAAATCCTAATATAACATATCGGACCATAAGATCTTAACAACAAGGCCCCCCAACCTTGATAAGGTGGAGAAGCTAGTAGCTTGATACCAGGCTAACTGTCTCTCTCTGAATATCAGCAAAACCAAGGAGCTGGTTGTGGACTTCAGGAAGAGTCAGCAGCAGAACTACACTCCACTTGAGATCAGCAAGACCCCCATGGAGAGGGTGCACAGCTTCAGGGACCTTGGAGTACACAACTCTGAGGACCTGACCTGGGCTCATCATATCCAAGCTCAGGAGAACAAAGCCAGACAAAGGTAGTACCATCTGAGACTGCTGAGGAAATTCAGGGTCTCCCCAGTGATCCTGAAAACATTCTATACTGGGGCTATAGAAAGTTTACTGACTCAGTGCATCTCAGCGTGGCACGGAAAATGCTCAACCCAGGACCACAAAGCCCTGCAGAGAGTGGTGTGCTTAGCTCTCTCCTCCCTGCATGACATCTACACCAGGCGATGCAGTATAAGAGCTGCTAAAATAACTCCACCCACCCTGGTAACTGTCTGTAGAAGCAGAAACAAGCACTTCTGAGATCCTCAGGAGGAGCTTCTTCTCCCAGGCCATCAGAATCCTTAATATGGACATGTCCACAATACAGATCACTTAGGACTCCATAAAGACTCTCATTGTAACATTGTCACTCAATACTCCATTGAAACACCACACACTGCACTTTGCACTTTGTATTGTTACTACATGCAACATATTTGCATATTTTGTACATCTATTTTTTTGCACATTCCTGTAAATATATTTCTTATTATTTCCTATTTTTTATTCATTTCTATTTTTTAA
Source organism: Pangasianodon hypophthalmus (assembly GCF_027358585.1). Lineage (NCBI taxonomy): Eukaryota > Metazoa > Chordata > Actinopteri > Siluriformes > Pangasiidae > Pangasianodon > Pangasianodon hypophthalmus. The sequence goes on from NC_069739.1 coordinate 12,683,498, forward strand.
TTTCGTTATTTAAATGCACAGTCAAATCTAGCCATGGGGGTCACAGTACAGTGACTTCTGTGCCGGTCCCAAGCCCGGATAAATAGAGAGGGTTGCGTCAGGAAGGGCATCCGGCGTAAAACGTTGCCAAATTTAATAAAGAGGTAAAGAAGCGAGTGCAGGCAGGTTGGAATGGGTGGAGAAAGGTGTCGGGAGTTCTGTGTGATAGAAAAATATCAGCGAGAATCAAGGGGAAGGTGTACAAGACAGTGGTGAGACCAGCCATGCTGTATGGTTTAGAGACAGTGTCACTGAGGAAGAGACAGGAGTCAGAGCTAGAGGTAGCAGAGCTGAAGATGTTGAGGTTCTCTTTGGGAGTGACAAGGTTGGACAGGATTAGGAACGAGAGGGACATCAGAGGGACAGCTCATGTTGGACGTTTGGGGGACAAAGTTAGGGAGGCCAGATTAAGATGGTTTGGACATGTTCAGAGGAGGGAGAGTGAGTATATTGGTAGGAGAATGTTGGACATGGAGCTGCCAGGCAGGAGGCGAAGAGGAAGGCCAAAGAGGAGGTATATGGAGGTAATAAATGAGGATATGAAGCTAGTGGGTGCAAGTGTTGAGGATGCAGAAGATAGGGATAGGTGGAGAGTGAAGATTCGCTGTGGCGACCCCTGAAGGGAAAAGCCGAAAGAAGAAGTCAAAACAGGAGTAGGCCAGGTTTTCATTTCACTGCAAGTTATGTGCTGTATATAACTGTGTATGTGACAAATAAAATCTTGAATCTTGAGACTTAAGTCTTAATCTTAACTTAAGAAAGTGTCTGTAATAAACCCCCAGATTCCTAGAGGATACTGAACAGATCTTCAAGCAGAGATCATTCTTTAGTCAAAGATCACATTGAGGTGACAGTTCAATAGAAAGTGAGAATTGAAACTGATTTGAAACCGTAAGATTGAAACACCAGGTTTGTCCTTGATATTAGAAAATTAATTCACACGTTTCATAAAAACTCAATATTTCATGTGAAATTATTGATGTGAAGTTGTCTGGAAGTCTATATTTTGCTTCTATCTTCCTTTAGAATATTTATGGACTGTGATCTTCGCAGACCCACTCCCATCACTAAACGGGCCAAGAATGGGTCCACTAGGACCTGCTGGGGAGATGTTAAGGTTTGTGGAAGAAAAAATGTATAAATGATAGCATGACCCGCAGCAGCACATAAGTGCAAGGTGGTATTTATTTACAATGCAGCAGGAAAATAGGAAAAATCCAGTGGTAAGGTAATATTTACAAGTGCACGGTCCAGAAAAACAAAGAAAAGAAAAATATTTACACGTAGATATGCAAAGTATCTGCAATATACACCCTTTTAAATAATTCATGGAACCACTGTTGCATGCTCACCAGGCTTGTCAAAAGAAGACAAACAAAACAAAAACCCACTATAACAACACCCCTCCACAGCAAGATGAGTCTGGGATCCCCTTTTATAGGTCCAGACTCCACCCCTTTTTGGGACCACACCATTACCAGGTATAAAAGTTAAGTACATATCACCATATGTACCACACATAAATACAAATATACACATTTATACACACCATACTAATATGTAAAAGCCTCATTTAAATCAATAAAGACAATATTCTTATTTGTCCCAGTCCCATCCTGTGTCCACGATGAACTTCCGCAGCCTGGACTTCAGGGTCTGATTGAATCTCTCCACCAATCCATTAGTCTGTGGGTTGTAAGAACTGGTTCTCAGAGTGGTGATGCCCAGTTGCTAGTGGAGCTGTTTCATGAAATGTGAGGTAAAGTTCATCCCCTGATCTGTTCATATCTCCCCTGGGATGCCTACCCTGGAGAACAGCTGGATGAGGGCATGGATGACTTTGGGCATGGTGATAGTACAGAGTGGGAAGGCTTCAGGGTATCTTGTGGCATAATCACAGATGACCAAGATGTATCGATGTCCTGCACTGCTCTTTTCAAGTGGCCCCACAATGTCCATGGTGATTCGATGGAAAGGGGCAAAGATGATGGGCAGTGGATGTAGGGGTGCTTTGCCCCCGATGCACAGCACTGCTCTTTTGACAGGTGGAACATGTGGTGCAGTATGTCTTGACATCAGTATACACTGTTGGTCAAAAGCATGAGCTGATGCATGTGTATGTTTTCTGCTGAGCAATGTGGCCAGCCCATGGGACTATGTGTGGTAGGTACAAAACTAGGGGACAATAAGACAGGGGAACAACCGAACATGTCACATATCCAGTTTGCACATATAACACATCATTCACAACAACATATTGCTCATCACACACATTAGACTCACTTTTACACTCACCTTTGGCAAACAAAGGTTTCAATGTCTCATCTTGTCTTTGCAATTTACCAATATCTTCTGGGATCCACCAGCCAATTACCTCAAGACCCTCCATAGAAGCCTTGGGGACTGGGGCAACCACATAACTCGCCAAACACCGCTGTCAGCGTGTCACTCCCCTTTTATAAGTCCAGACTCTTTTTGGGACCACGTAATTACCAGGTACAAAAGGTAAGTACATATCACCATAAGTACCACACATACATTTTATACACCATAGCAATATGTAAAGCCCCCATTTAAATCAATAAACACAATATTAAACAATACACCTGAGCAGTTCTCTGTTTCTTTTTACAGGTATTCCCCCCCTTTCCCTGCAAAGCAAAAATGGATTCAGCTGGCATGATGTGGGCAGTGATTTCATAACTTGCTGCTCGAAGGCTCTGTTTGGCCAGTGCAGATCCGCGACCCGGAAGACTGACTACCACCACACACCACAGACCCGACAAAGACAAACAAAATAAAACAACAAAATAAACTATAATGTGTGTGTGATATTCAGGAGTGTAGATACTATATGGTAGAAAATGTAATGAATATTATGTCCATGCACTATCGGTGTCGCGTCTGCACCCGCTTCTCCAACAGCAGAAACAGCAGAGGATGAAATGGAGCATGATTGAGGCAAGTGTGTGTGTTGCCAGTGCTGCCATTCCCAGTGGTGATGATCACTTCATCACATGGACAGATTGGTATATGAACCGTGAAAGTTCATATTCAGATTTAAAAAAAAATAATTTTCTCAAAAATGACTAAAAAATCATTCTGCTATTTCTCTCTGAGGTGCTGATGTTTATTATGAATATATGTACTATAACATCCCTGCCCCTGCAATTTCTCTGCACATCAGTGTTTTTATACTCTTTTCAGTAGTTAAACTCAAACCATTTTATTTACTGCAGGAGTTTACAGTTGTGATTATTCTTGCTGTGTTCATCCCTTTGGAAGCAAACAATAATGGAGTGCTTAGGGAAATATACAAGTCTGTGAGTAAATTACAGATCGCACAACCGGATGGCTTCTTCATCATTGCTGGGGACCTTAATCAGGCTAACCTCAAAATATTCTTGCCTAAGTTTCATGAAAATGTCAAGTTTGCAACCAGAGGAAAGAACACATTGTATTGGCATCCACAAACTTACCTGAAGCCTACAAGGCTGAACCCTGCCCCCACCTTGACTACTCAGAGCATATTTCCATCATTCTAATTCCAGCATATAGACTCCTCCTCCTCCTACTAGGGACCAGGCCAGTTCTCAAGTAACTAAGAATATGACTAAAGGATGACACTTCAGCTCTACAACACTGCTGTGACTGAACAAACTGGTGTATGTTCAGAGAAGCAGCTACCTATAACAACACCACCAATATGGAGGAGTATAGATGATGTCACTGTCTCTAAGAACATCATGGTAAGAGCCAACCAGAAACCATGACTCACAGCCAAAGTGCGGTCTTTGCTCAGATCTCATGATGTCTTCGGATCAGGTGATGTGACAGCACTCAGGATGGCAAGTTCTAAGCTGTCTTGTGCCATCAGAGTGGAACAATGCTCAGAAGATCCATGGCCATTTTTAAACCACCAGGGATATGTTCGTATGTGGCAGGGCATTCAAGCCACCACGGACTACAAGGCCACAGCACATGCAGGCATCAGTGAAGTATCCTTACCGAATGACTTCTACACATGGTTTGAAGCACAGAACTACATCCCTGAAAGGAAGTCCACTGGTCCACCAGACGACCAAGTACTCTGTCTGTCCACAGTGGACATAAGGAGAACTTTATCTAGGGTTAATCCGCACAAAGTCATAGGACCTGACAACATACTGGGTTGAATACTTGCAGACATCTTCAACATCTCTTTGAGGCAGGCAGTCAAGTCCAGTGCTTCAAGTCAACAATTATCATACATGTGCCAAAGAGGTCCTCAGTGACATGCTTGAATGACCGCCCCATAGCACTCAACTCTGTCATCATGAAGTGCTTTGTGAAGATAGTAATAAGACATGTCAAGACATCATTTCCAGCCTCATTTGACCCATTCCAGCCCTACACCTAGCTCTGTCTCACCTTTACAGGAAGGGCACACATGTCAGAATGCGGTTCATTGACTTTAACTCAACCTGCTGGCTTTCACTCCCTCACTCTATAAATGGATCCTGGACTGCCTGACTAAATGGCCACAAACTGTTCAGATCGGATGTTCAGGTCCGTTACAGCACTGTCACTTTATTTCTATAATTCATGGATTTCTATGCTGCTATTGCTATTTTTTCCCCTACTCACCACACACCACCCACTCTCAATTTTTGCGCTACATGTTGTCTATTGTGTACGCTGCTGTCTGTGTACCTCTGTAATGTCAAAACATGGCCTTGGAGAATGCTATTTCATGCTATTGTATACTTGTATATGGCTAGAATGACACTGAAACTCTCTAACTAACTTTAACATTCTAACATTTCCATAGGTGCGGTTGCATGCTTTTTTCAATTCTTTCAGACTTGTATATTCCTGCACAAACATCTCTTTTCCTACCACAGGCACAATGCTCAATGCATGGCTCAAGACACCTACATTTGTATTATTATGTTCTGTTTTAAATGTGTTTTAGATTAAATCTAGACACAATATAATGTAAAGTGTGCATTAACTGAGATTCATGTATTAGGAACACTTAAACCTGAGGTGTGAAACATACGATTGCGGGCAGGGATTAGCCCGATTATGGTTCTTTTACAGCACCCAGATGAATTTCATGTACCTTAATTTACCATTAGCAAAATTTGAGTGATAATGATGGTCAACCAATCACTGCTTAGCAGTTGTCTCTGAGTGCTACTTCCTCAAGAAGTGAATGAAAAACACTGGCAAAACTCATCAGAAGAAACTGCATTTGGTGGCAGTAAACTAGTCAGAATTATTTGGTTAAGAGATGGTTAAAATGTGTTAAGGAATGTTTATGTTGATAATCTGGAGGTTGGTGCTGATTTTATTTCATTCCTCAAGCTGAAAAAGTTTTAGATTAAACTATGTGGAAAATTCCAGTCAGAGCTATTAACAGCAGCTCTTAAGGTAAACTGAACTTGGAAATCTAGGTCACTATATTCGCTAGCATCCCTTTTAGTATGATATCTGATGATAAATGACCTTACAGAACAAAGTTTAGATCAGTTAGCTAGCTAAGTTAGCCTTTCTTAGCTTAGCTGCTGTCATTACTCAGTTAGCCAAAAAAAAGTCAGACTAATGAAGACTGCAATGCTCACATGCGATTAAAACATTCTGTTTGAAGATGAATATTAATGCATTTATATGCATGCATCTCTTATATTTTTTGAGGTCTGGCAATCTAATGTTTTAGGTGATTATGGTTCAGATAGTTTGTGCATTCTGAATTTACCTTTCAGCTAAATTATGACAAAACTTTTATGAGGGGTTGTAGATGTGTAATTGGCCTAGCACACTAATTTTTTTGTGGTCAGACCCACTTGACACTGGACTGAGTGTAACGTATAACATTACCTAAAACTAGATAAAGACCCCTGATTTAAACAAAACAATGTCATGGTAGTGCTGAACATGGTGCAGATCTACTCTTCCCAGCAGCCCCAGCACATCACATGCTCATTTCACATGCTTCACTGATCACCCGCACCTGTTTCCTGTTTCACCTAATCAGGACATCACATCTCTTGCCTGCTCCACTAAGTGTATCGCTCTCCATGTAACTTGTCAGCCTAAGGGTCCCTATTAGCAAGAAGACATTTCACTTGGTGGGTCCAGGACCCTCTCTGAACAGCACATTGTGCTTCAGGAGCCACGCATTTAGGGGGGTTGACGGGGTTGGGTGGTGGGGGCACCTCCTTGCTTGGCCGAGGACGTTGCTCTGCCTCCCCGCTTCACTGAGGATGTCACTCTGTCTCCTTGCCCCGCTTAGGACATCACTTTTTCCCCTTGCATTGTCATTTGCTTTGCTCCCCCATGCTCTTGCGGAGAACGTCTCTCTTCCATCTGGCCTCACAGAGGAATGTGAACTTGATGGAGTGAAAGCAGTGAGTCTGTGACGGACCCTTTTTTCTATTGATTTGTTCCGTTTTTTGTTGAGTTTTTGAAAGTGCACTGAAAAGCGCAGCTGAATAAACATGAGCCATGAACTCGGCTAAAATTCTGCCTGCCTCTCAAGTCTTCCTCCACACTCTCACATACTAGGTTCTGCAAAGTGGTTTAACAAAAATATTGCATTAACCGTTTAGGAATTACAGCCATTTTTACAGTCCTTCCATTTTCACGGGCTGAAAAGTAACTGGACAAACTAACATATAAAAAGTCTAGACACCCCCTTTTATGGCAACTTTTTTCACTATATAAAAATTAAAGTGAAAAAAAAATCAACTTTTCTTTAGAGAAAAAAAGAAATATAAAAAAACTTACAATAACCCAGTTGCAAAAGTATGCACACCTCTAAACTAATACTTTGTTGAAGCTCCTTTTGATTTTATTTCACCACTCAGACTTTTTGGGCAAGAGCCTATCGGTGTGGCACAGCTTGACTTGGCAATATTTTCCCACTCTTTCTTGCAAAAACATTCTAGATCCATCAAATTGTAAGGGCATCTCCAGTGCACAGCCTGCTCCAGGTCACCCCACAGATTTTTAGTTGGATTCAGGTCTGGGCTCTGGCTAGGCCATTCAAAAACCTTGACCTTTTGGTTAAGCAGTCTGTTTTGTATTTTTATGTTTATACACACGGTTTAGGCAAGATAATGTCTGTTGTAAGAATTACAATGACATTTTAAGTATTTGGGGAAAAAAAACTAAAATATGTTAAATATGTTAAATTATATAGCATTTATTAGCACTCATATGCAAATAAAGCTATAGGATCTGGGCAACATCTGTCTTGGATAAGCAGGGGTTTAATGTGTGGAGCTGGACCAGTGTTGCTCTAACTGCAACCGATTCTGTGCCACATTTGGACCAGATATGAAAATGAGTCATGGGTCTGTGTCTGATCTGGGCTGAATATAATAAAATTAAAGGCTGAGCTGGGCCAGTTCTGGCCTAAATTCACATCAGATGTAACAGAACGTATCTGTGCTGGTTTTGGCCTGTTATGCAAAAATAAGCCAGGCCAAATCTGTTCACAAGAACTTAGAGAACATTAACTCGCTTAAATGACAAACTCTACCCCGTTCTTTTCAAGTTTTCATTTTACCATCTCCTACAGACCAGGCTCCACGAACACAAAGGCTGACGCTCTCTCCTGTTTCTTATCAGCTCCTCCCAGAGAAACCACAGAGGAATGTATCCTACCTCAGTCATGCTTTGTAGGGTATATAACCTGGGACACTGATTGGGACATAGAGAGAACACCTGAGGAGAGTTCCTGCACACTGCCCAGCTGACAAATAATATGTGCCTTCTCACCTCAGAGACAAACTGATTACATGAGCTGACACCTCAACAGCTACTGGACACCCTGGCACACAATTTCTTCAGGGCAAATACTGGTGGACCCGTATGCTCCAAGACATCCACAAGTTCATTTCATCATGTTCCTCATATGTCCTAGCCAAAGTACCCACTCCCTCTGCCAGCTTGCCTTCTTCCCATAGTGCATCCTGGTGCCATCTCTTCCCCAGGTAAGCAATGTACATGCACCCATCCATCCATATGATGTAAAAGAAAATGTGATTCATCAGACCAGGCCACCTTCTTCCATTGCTCCATGGTCCAGTTCTGATGCTCATGTGTCCATTGTAGGAGCTTTCGGTGGTGGACAGAATCAGCATGGGCTCTCTGACCGCTCTGCAGCTACGCAGCTCCATACGCAGCAAGCTGCACTGTGTGTTCTGACTCCTTTCTATCAGAGCCAGCATTAACTTTTTCAGCAGTTTGTGCTACAGTAGCTCTTCTGTGGGATCGGAGCAGACGAGCCTTCGCTCCCCACGCGCATCAGTGAGCCTTGGGAGCCCATGACCCTGTCTCCGAGTCACCGGTTATCCTTCCTTGGACCTCTTTTGGTAGGTACTAACCACTGCATACCGGGAACACCCCGCAACACCTGCTGTTTTGGAGATGCTCTGACACAGTTGTCTAGGACTTTAATAGGAAACATGGCAAGCACATCACACATGACACTGTTGCCAAACTTAACAAATTCAAAAAGACTAGAAGTGTTGCGAACCAACCGAGAAGTGCACATCCACAAACATCCATGTTGGAAAAGCAGATGGTGATGTCTCAGAAGGAACCTGAATGATGTCATGCTGAAAATTAGGGAGTATATAGCACGTTAGAATGACTTGCCTTATTTGTTTCTAATTACAAATTTTGGCTTAGATGATTGCTGTGTGCATTATTGAGTCAGTAAAAAAAGTTTTCCAAACATTATTTTTCCAACAAAAAAATTTTATGTTACAGAAAGATGTATGCTAGTAAAGAGAAAGTAACAGAAAGTAACATATTACATATCAGACCACTTTTCAGTCACTTTTCAAAACACATAATAAAGGCTGTCAGATTTTACCTGCAAAAAAAAAAAACAGTAGCAAGTGTGACACTCAAATGTCACACATTTCCCAAGATGCTCAGAAAAATGTACCAGACAAGAGTCTACTAATTAATTATTATTATTTCTGTTTTTTAAAAAAAGGGCTCTCACACCAAATATTGACTTTGTTTAGTTTTCTGCTATTCATTGCTCTTTATAGAATTTTTTAAAGTAGAAACATTTAATGTTATTATTTATCATATTGAAGCCATCTTTGCTTTACAGCATTTCTTAACATGTGCCTAAGACTTTTGAACAGCAAAAATTAGCTTGCTTTCTTGATTTTTTTATTTATTTAATATTTCTATAGGTAATGCCATTAATATGAAATGACTAAGCTTCACAAATCATTCATTAATTTGGTGTGTGTAAATATAAATAAATATGTGATTTAAACTCATAAGTGTAAAATTGTGACACACACACTATATATATATATTATATATATATGAGATTTACATTAGTTCATATTTTACATATATATACTAACACATTCAGGATACGAACATTTACAGAACTTACAGGTTTTTCATGAATACCAAATTGTGTAAATGCTCCTATAAACAAATTGATAAACGAGGCCCATTTTGAGTGGTGATATGGCGCAAGAGAGCAAAAAAAAAAGAGCATATTTAGTCACATTCTAATTAACACCTTTAACAATATTTGTAAAGTGTCAGATTTGACATTTCACTGTAGGCCTTATTTAAAAATTTAAAATTTATACTTTCTGATGGCAAATATTTCATCCTTGTTTTTCTTTCTGCCAAACACTGGAAGTGCTGTTTTTGAAATTTTTTTTTTTTTTTTTGCGAAATTGCAGCACTCCTTAGTGTAAAGGTTGGTAGATATGGTAATATAATATAATCATAATAAACACCACTAGATATGGTGGCAGTGTAATATTGTGTAGAGACGGTGTAGATTAAATGGTTATATCACACATGCCTAGTCCCTGTGAGCGGTGATACTTCTTTCCTGTGTGAATGTTCTGAAGTCTTTGGAAACTACTCGAGTAAAACTCTTTCCTCACTGTGAGCAGAGATAAGGCTTCTCTCCTGTGTGAATGTGCTGGTGTTGATGAAGCGCACCCTTTTGAATAAAACTCTTTCCACACTGTGAGCATTGATACGGCTTCTCTCCTGTGTGAATGCTCTGGTGTTGTAGGAGATGATCCTTTCGCTTAAACCTCTTTCCACACTGTGAGCAGTGGTATGGCTTCTCTCCTGTGTGAATGCGCTGGTGTAACTGAAGTTCAATCTTTTGAATAAAACTCTTCCCGCACTGTGAGCAGTGATGCGGCTTCTCTCCTGTATGGATACGCTGGTGTCGTTTAAGATTTCTCGGGTCAGTAAAACTCTTTTCACACTGTGAGCAGTGATACAGCTTCTCTCCTGTGTGAATGCGCTGGTGTTGTTGAAGAGCACTCTTTTGAATAAAACTCTTTCCACATTGTGAGCATTGATACGGTTTCTCTCCTGTGTGAATGTGGTGGTGTTGTTTGAGATAGCCCTGGTGAGAGAAACTCTTTCCACACTGTGAGCAGTGGTACGGCTTCTCTCCTGTGTGAATGCGCTGGTGTAACTGAAGTTCAATCTTTTGAATAAAACTCTTCCCGCACTGTGAGCAGTGATGCGGCTTCTCTCCTGTGTGGATACGTTGGTGTCGTTTAAGATTTCTCGGGTCAGTAAAACGTTTTCCACACTGTAAGCACTGATACAGCTTCTCTCCTGTGTGAATGTGCTGGTGTAGTTGAAGATTATCCTGATGACTAAAACTCTTTCCACACTGTGAGCAGTGATACGGCTTCTCTCCTGTGTGAATGCGCTGGTGTTGTTGGAAATGACTCTGTTGAGAGAAACTCTTTCCACACTGTGAGCAGTGATAAGGCTTCTCTCCTGTGTGAATGCGCTGGTGTCGCTGAAGATTACCCTGATGACTAAAACTCTTTCCACACTGTGAACAGTGGTACGGCTTCTCTCCTGTGTGAATGCGCTGGTGTCGTTGTACAGAACTCTGATCAGTAAAACTCTTTCCACACTGTGAGCAGTGGTACGGCTTCTCTCCTGTGTGAATGCGCTGGTGTTGTTGGAGTTGACTCTGATGATTAAAACTCTTTCCACACTGTGAGCAGTGATGCAGCTTCTCTCCTGTGTGAATGCGCTGATGTTGCTGAAGATGATCCTTTCGATTAAAACTTTTTCCACACTGTGAGCAGTGATACGGCTTCTGTCTTGTGTGAATGTGCTGGTGTCGCTGAAGATTGCCTTGATGAGTAAATCTCTTTCCACAGTCTGAGCAGTGGTGAACTTCCTTCTGCATTTCTCTGTGAGACGTGTCTGAACTGAGAGTACCAGATGATGTTTGCTGACAACTGGAGCCTTTTGTAGGTATCTGAATCTCATATTTAAACTCTCCTGATTGCTGCAGTCTCACATACTCCTCGTAGTGGCATCTCTTGATGTGTTTGTTGAGGTAAATTTTAGATGTATAGGAAAGCGGGCACAAGGAGCAGGAGAAGATTTGCAAAAGACCGTCAGTTAGTTCTGAAGAATACAAAGAAAACAAAAATATCAGAAACTCAATATGAAATGCAACAAAATTATAAATCTATTGTTGGGAACTAACCCAATGTATAGGAGTGCTAAAATATTTTGAGGTTAAGTAAAAAAACATTATTTAATTATATATAATAATTATTTATTGTCATTGAATTTGCAGATACCCCAAGAGAATATTAATGTACAGTTTCCCCAGAAAGGACACTTTTTGGACACTTAAGCCAAACTTACAAATGTATGAATTTCACTGCTTTAGAAAATATCAAATCAAGTGGCATTTATTTTAAAGAAAAATGACATAAGCACCCTTTACAAGCAAAACATTTTCCAAAAAATAGATTTAAAAATTTAAATTTAAATTTAAAAATAAAATAAATTTAAAAATAAAATAATAATAGATATATCTGTCATAATGAAATAAAACATTTGGACACTTAAGTGTATTCTGCTTGTCACGGTTACTCCATAGTTATTTTGTGATGAACTACATCATGTGGTTATGCTGCTAGGGGACCTGTATGAAATTAAAGGTAACTGACTACATACATCCACTAAAAAAATACCTTGGGACCAGCTGATTAAAAGTAATTGCAAAAATGCCTAGAAAGAACAAAATCAGTTTACAGAAAGTTATAGCATCATCTGTTTACACAAAGAAGGCCACTCTCTTCACCAGATCAGCAAACCTTGTAAAAATGTACAAAGATAAAGGACTTGTGACTGTAAACAGACAACATACAGGCAGACCCAGAAAGACCACCAGCAGACTGGGCAGGATAATTGTCTGTAAAATCAAGAAAAACAGGCGAGAAACAGCACCAAGGTTTTCTTCAGACATCAATAAGAATTAACAGATACAACTAGAGTAAAACTATTCAAAACAGGATCAATGAGCATGGGCACAGAGGGAGAGTAATGTGGCAGAAACCATTCAACAGCCTCAAGAGTAAGAAAGCAAGGGTGAATTTTGCAAAAGAACATGCACAGAAAGACAACAGCTTCTGGAGAAGTGTCTTATTTTCAGATGAATCCTAATGGAACTTGGATAGATCTGATGGTAGTGTGTTTGTTTGGAGAAAGCCAGGAGAAGAATTCCAACCAAAGTGTACCAAGCGTACTACAAAGCACGGAGGCTATATAGACTATAAAGGCTGGGGCTGTTTTTCCTACAGTGGTGTTGGCGAGCTGGTGTTCATTGATGCCATTATGAACACAGAAGTGTACAGAGGAATTTTGGATGCAAACTTGTTGAGATCAGCAAAGAAATACTCACATGAAAGAAGTGGACTTTTCAGCAGGATAATGATAATGCATACTCTCTACTAGCCAGCAAACAAATCAAGACCTTGAAATGGTCATGTCATATAGCCACACGTCACTTCACTTAAAAAAAAAAAAAAAAAAATGTTTATATATATATATATATATATATATATATATATATATATATATATATATATATATATATATATATATATATATATATATATATGTATATAGCATAGCCAGTAATATTCTTCTTCTAGTAATCTTCCAGTAAGCTTCCAGTTTCTAAAGACTCGGTAATCTGTTGTGAATGCAGTAGCATTGTATCTTACTCTTACTGTAAGTTAAGGTAAGGCAGGCTCGGGTAGCACACCAAACTTACTGTGTAACCACACAATCATGAGAACTGTAATAAAGTGCAGAATCATAATCAAATACTATTCAGCAATCTCCTCTCACCATATCCTCTACCTAAAGTAACAAGACATTGACACATGTGGTCAGCTGGTAGACAGGCTCTGTACAGTTGATAACTTCAACAAAATAGACTTCATGTGTAAACTATAATGAACTTTCCTGGTTACACAATTGCACTTTTTAACCATATAGTATACAGTTTAGAAGGGAATTATTTATAATCGCACTATCCATTAGCACCCAGATGAGGATAGGTTTCCTTCTGAGTCTGGTTCCTCTCAAGGTTTCTTCCTCATATCGTCTCAGGGAGTTTTTCCTCACCACTATCGCCTCTGGCTTGCTTAGGGATAAACTCATAAATTTAAAGTTTATATCCTGAATTTATGTATTTCTGTGTGTGTATATACATATGTATACACTGCTCAAAAAAATTAAAGGACCACTTTGACAACACATCAGATCTCAATGGGGAAAAATATCATGCTGGATATCTATACTGATATGGACTGGGTAATGTGTTAGGAACGAAAGGATGCCACATCGTTTGATGGAAATGAAAATTATCAGAGGGCTGAATTCAAAGACACCCCGAAAATCAAAGTGAAAAAATGATGTCCATTAGTCCAATTTGCTGAAATTTCATTGCAGCAACTCAAAATGGTACTCAGTAGTTTGTATGGCCCCCACGTGCTTGTATGAATGCCTGACAACGTCGGGCATGCTCCTAATGAGACGACGGATGGTGTCCTGGGGTATTTCCTCCCAGATCTGGACCAGGGCATCACTGAGCTCCTGGACGGTCTGAGGTGCAACCTGGCGGCGTCGGATGGACCGAAACATAATGTCCCAGAGGTGTTCTATTGAATTCAGGTCAGGCGAGCGTGGGGGCCATTCAATGGTATCAATTCCTTCATCCTCCAGGAACTGCCTGCATACTCTCGCCACATGAGGCCGGGCATTGTCGTGCACTAGGAGGAACTCAGGACCCACTGCACCAGCGTAGGGTCTGACAATGGGTCCAAGGATTTCATCCCGATACCTAATGGCAGTCAGGGTGCCATTGTCTAGCCTGTAGAGGTCTGTGCGTCCCTCCATGGATATGCCTCCCCAGACCATCACTGACCCACCACCAAACCGGTCATGCTGAACGATGTTACAGGCAGCATAACGTTCTCCATGGCTTCTCCAGACCCTTTCACGTCTGTCACATGTGCTCAGGGTGAACCTGCTCTCATCTGTGAAAAGCACAGGGCGCCAGTGGCGGACCTGCCAATTCTGGTGTTCAATGGCAAATGCCAATCGAGCTCCACGGTGCCGGGCAGTGAGCACGGGGCCCACTAGAGGACGTCGGGCCCTCAGGCCACCCTCATGAAGTCTGTTTCTGATTGTTTGGTCAGAGACATTCACACCAGTGGCCTGCTGGAGGTCATTTTGTAGGGCTCTGGCAGTGCTCATTCTGTTCCTCCTTGCACAAAGGAGCAGATATCGGTCCTGCTGATGGGTTAAGGACCTTCTACGGCCCTGTCCAGCTCTCCTAGAGTAACTGCCTGTCTCCTGGAATCTCCTCCATGCTCTTGAGACTGTGCTGGGAGACACAGCAAACCTTCTGGCAATGGCATGTATTGATGTACCATCCTGGAGGAGTTGGACTGCCTGTGCAACCTCTGTAGGGCCCAGGTATCGCCTCGTGCTACCAGTAGTGACATTGACCCTAGCCAAATGCAAAACTAGTGAAAAACAGTCAGAAAAGATGAGTAGGGAAAAAAATGTCAGTGGCCTCCACCTGTAAAACCTTGACAGGAGGATTCCAGATCAATCCAAACCAAAGCAGTGGACCTCAGAATGACTGAGAGACCCCAGTGAACACAAAAATCTCTAAATGCCATTGTGGGTTTTTGTAAATAAAACTCACAGTTTTAATCCCTGTCATCCCACAGACAATGGAACAGTTTAGGCAGCAGATCATCCAGAAGTGTCTCTAAAATCTTTCATCAACATTATGTTAATTACTCTTTGAAAAAAAATGCAAAATGACGGTGTATTGCTTGAAATCGACTTACAAAGCGATCAGGCCTCCACGGACCAGTGCAGCTCACTCAGGCCCCTGAGTGGTATAAGGCCACCCAAGGTCAAGTGCCATCTCCACAGCCCAGAGAAGGAAGACCTTCTTGGACCATTGTCGCTTAGAAGGTACCTCAAATCCAGAATCCTAGAAAGTAGCATCTTCTCTATGTTCCCTTCCATCTCTGTTAAATGTCTGCAACCAAACATGTACAGTCAGGTCCGGAAGTATTTGGACAATGACAGAGTTTTTGTGATTTTGCCTTTATACACCACAATGGATTTGAAATAAAACAATCAAGATGCGATCGAAGTGTAGACTTTCAGCTTTATTTTAAGATTTTCCACAAAAATATGGCATTTACCATTTAAGAATTACAGCCATTTTAAGCAAAGTACCTCCATTTTCAGGGGTTCAAAGGTATTTGGACAATTGACTGACAAGAAGTTAATTGACCAGGTGCGGTCCATTCCCTCATTACTTCAAGACAAATGAAGCAGATAAAAGGTCTGGAGTTGATATCAGGTATTTAGTTGGCATTTGGCAGCTGTTCGACTGGAGCTACCAATATGAAGTCCAAGGAGGTCTCAATGCAAGTGAAGGAGGGCATCATTAGGATGAAAAAACAACATAAATCTATAAGAGAGATAGTAAAAACCTTAGGTGTGGCCAAATCAACAGTTGGGTACATTCTTAAAACGAAAGAAAGCACTGGTGAGCTCAACAACATCGAAAGGCCTGGAAGACCACGGAAGACAACTAAAGTGGATGATCACAGAATTCTTTCCTTGGTGAAGAAAAACCCCTTCACAACATCAACAGAAGTCAAGAATACTCTGGAGAAGGTAGGCGTATCATTGTCAAAATCTACAATCAAGAGACGCCTTCATGAATGTAAATACAGAGGGTTTACAACAAGGCGCCACTGGTAACATTCAAGAACAGGAAAGCCAGATTAGACTTTGCCAGAAAACATCTAAAAAAGCTTCCCATGTTCTGGAATAAGATTCTTTGGACTGATGAAACCAATATTAACTTGTACCAGAATGATGGGAAGAGAAAAGTATGGCGAAAGAAAGGAACAGCTCATAATCCAAAGTATACCACATCATGTGTCAAACATGGTGGAGGCAGTGTTATGGCATGGCCATGTATGGCTGCCAATGGAACGGGCTCACTGGTGTTTACTGATGATGTGATTGCTGACAGAAGTAGCAAGATGAATTCTGAGGTGTATAGGGCTATACTCTCTGCTCACATTCACCCAAATGCTACAAAACGGATAGGATGCCGCTTCACAGTGTGGGTGGATAATGACCCTAAACATACTGCGAAAGCAACTCAAGACTTTTTAAAGGCAAAGAAATGGAATATCCTTCAATGACCAAGTCAGTCGCCTGATCTCAACCCAATAGAGTATGCTTTTCACTTACTGAAGACAAGACTGAAGGCAGAAAGACCCACAAACAAGCAGCAACTGAAGGTGGCTGCAGTGAAGGCCTGGCAAAGCATCTCCAGGGAGGAAACTCAGAATTTGAGTTTTGAGAACATGGGCTCCAGACTTCAGGCAGTCATTGACTGCAAAGGATTTTCATCCAAGTATTAAAATTATGGTTATATTTACAATTATGTCACTTTGTCCAAATACTTTTGAGCCTCTGAAATTGGAGATACTTTGTTGAAAATGGCTGTAATTCCTAAATGATAAATGCCATATTTTTGTGGAACCTCTTAAAATAAAGCTGATAATAAAGCAAAATCACAAAAACTCCGTCATTGTCCAAATACCTCCGGACCTGACTGTATAACTCAGTTGTAGGAGAATCCTGTCTGTCAGTATGGAGGAATTTTTTTAAAAATGTGCTTCCATAATAGTTTGATTACTATTAATTATTTGTAATGAGTATTGTATTAATCAAGCATTAATCAATGTAATTCTGTATTGTTGCAAGTAAAACTTGTTTTTGAATTCTAGCTGGTTTATGGTGCAGCTGTGAGAATAGAACAAGGCCATTGCCACAATAGTGATATTATAAGAAAGCTGCCCATCTTCTGCAGAGTGAAGAATTCAACAGAGTGGCATGAATTTTATGCAGTACATTTGCAAAACGTTTGTTATAATATGCTTTATATACACTTTTGATGAAGCTGTATATGTGTAACTGATCATTGCAGTTTGGTTGAATTATGGTCATAATAAAGTAGAAAGTTATATTGTGTGTTTTATTCATTATATATTTATTTATGCTGTGCTAAGTAACAAACTCTGCTCAAGGTCTAATTCCTAGAAAATAAGAACAAGATATTCATTATGCTGAAACTGAGAAAACAATTCTTTGAATAACACCTTTGTTTCTGAGGTTCAGAGATTCTCCTCTCTTAAACTATCCATTAGTGTCCTGTCTTACCAAAGAGAAAAATGTAAGCATGAATATTCAAAGATTTGTGTACACTACAAAAAGTGACTGTAAGAGAAGACTGTTGGAGAATCAGATGGTGATGCATTTTTAAGTTGTTGAGCTCTTCTCCCCAGCATTAAAAAATAAAAGAAGTTTCACATTTAAAAAAAAGCTGCATCTTTGTGGTTACCACCACCATGCTTCACTGTAATGATAGTATTAACCAGTTGATGAGCACTACCTTTTTTTTTTTTTTAACAGATGTAGATCTTTGAGTTCAGCCAGTGACATCAACTTTTGTCTCATCATACCAGAAAATCTATGGAAACAAGGAAAATTTAGTCCTTTATGTGCCTGCCAAATGCCTTTTTCCCTATAGCCATTCAACCTTAAAAAAATGATTGGCAGAGTATTTCTGAGATGGTTGTCCTTCCAGGTTCTCCCATCCTTGCAAACGATTTCTTGGTTACCTCACCATGTTGAGTTTATGACCACAT
Organism: Pangasianodon hypophthalmus; assembly: GCF_027358585.1. NCBI lineage: Eukaryota > Metazoa > Chordata > Actinopteri > Siluriformes > Pangasiidae > Pangasianodon > Pangasianodon hypophthalmus. Next base: position 12,701,632 of record NC_069739.1, read on the forward strand.
CATAAACTTCTCAATTTGTACTGTTTAGTTGCTGTACCAACTCATACTCCTCCCTAACAGTTTTACCATAATAGTATTTTTAGACAGTGGCCTATTTGCATTAGCATGAGGAGGTATTTTGATATAAAATACAAAGCACTTTTGTGTTCTGAATAATGGTGTCTGACAAATGCTGTCAATGCATTACAATTCCATGATGATCCCCTATTTTGAGACAGTAAGAATAAAAACTTGATTCTTAAGCCCTTCAAGGTTTCCAGCAAAACTGCAATTTGTTGCTTTGAGATACTGTAGCCAGACTCAATGGGGTCTGATATTAGTTAGTCTATGTTTAGCACCAGGATGCCTTACTGGTGAGATATTCTGTTTTTACTCTAAAGGAACTCTAAAGTCTAAGGTGAATTCACATAGATGCCAGCACTGCTATGATTTTGCCCAGCAACAGTGCAGGGGCCCTAAATCATGCTAGGTGTGTAGTAATAAGCATTGCTTTTTCCAGTACCTACTCTGCAGTGATCGAGAACGGCTGCCCCTCTACGTCCAGTCTTGCATCCAGTCACACTTGAATGCAGGACATACCTTTGCATGCATTCATTTGCCAAATGGTTTTATTTGAACCAACTTAAAAGTGAGGCAGATTATTAAAAAAAAAAAGTCTTTGCTGGCAGCTTTAGCTAGCTTCTGAGATGCTGATAGGAAAAAAAGCTAGACAAGCTAGACAAAAATATTGAGACTTGAAACAAAATGGGGTTAACAATGTCCATAACAAAATGGTTAACTATTCAAACAATAAAATACAAAAACTTATAAATATCATTTAAAAATTTATTGGCAGTAGCAGTGTAAAGGTTTTCAGTACTGAGCAAAAGTGACTGCTTTAAGACTACATGGGAAGCCTGGCCTCCCCTAAAATGCAGCAATGAAATGTTTAAGTGTCTAGATTATTTATCACTGAAAATTCAATATTTTAGCAATTGATCAAATATCTCACTGCAATATCTCACTGCTTGTTCATTTAATACAAACTGTTTTCAGGGAGCAGTAACCACAGCTTAGTAGTGGTCACTTTTTGCAGCAACCTTAAAAAAAAAAAAAAAAAACACCTTCCTTACTACAGTATAACATTCATTTACTTTATTTACTTTATATTTTTGTGTAAATGTGTAAATGCATGCAACATTATCATCCCAAAAGTGTCCCAAACCAGATTTTATATTGTCCTGTACCCTATTTTTTTTACCAACCAACAATGGTATGGCATTAGTCTGGAGCCTTGAAAAAGTCATTTCATGCTCTTACTTATGAGGAGACAGAAATAACCAGGAAGCCAGATCAACAGGTGAAACAGGACACGCAGAGATTATACACCAATCAGCCATAAAATTTAAAACCAGGTGAAGTGAATAACATTGATTATCTGCCAATTACATTGGCACCTCTCAAAGAGTTGGATATATTAGACAGCAAATGAACAGTCAGTTCTCGATGTTGATGTGTTGGAAGCAGGAAAAATGGGCAATAGTATGGATCTGAGCAACTTTGACTAGGGCCAAACTGTGATGGCTAGACGACTGGGTCAGAGCATCTCGGAAACAGCAGGTCTTGTGGGGTGTTCCCGGTATGCAGTGGTTAGTACCTACCAAAAGTGGTCCAAGGAAGGACAACTGGTGAACCAGTGACAGGGTCATGGGCTCCCAAGGCTCACTGATGCGCGTGGGGAGTGAAGGCTCGTCTGGTCCGATCCCACAGAAGAGCTACTGTAGCACAAATTGCTGAAAAAGTTAAAGCTGGCTCTGATAGAAAGGAGTCAGAACACACAGTGCATTGCAGCTTGCTGTGTATGGAGCTGCGTAGCTGCAGACTGGTCAGAGAGCCCATGCTGACCCTGTCCACCACCGAAAGCTCCTACAATGGACACATGAGCATCAGAACTGGACCATGGAGCAATGGAAGAAGGTGGCTTGGTCTGATGAATCACATTTTCTTTTACATCATGTGGACAGCTGGGTGCGTGTGTGTTGCTTACCTGGGGAAGAGATGGCACCAGGATGCACTATGGGAAGAAGGCAAGCCAGCAGAGGCAGTGTGATGCTCTGGGCAATGTTCTGCTGGGAAACTTTGGGTCCTGGCCTTCATGTGGATGTTACTTTGACATGTACAAACTACCTAAACATTGTTACAGACCAAGTACACTCCTTCATGGCAATGGTATTTCCTAATGGCAGTGGCCTCTTTCAGCAAGAAATTGCACCCTGTCATACTGCAAAAATTGTTCAGGAATGGTATGAGGAACATGACAAAGGGTTCAAGGTGTTGACTTGGCCTCCGCATTCCCTAGATCTCAATCCGATCGAGCATCTGTGGGACGTGCTGGACAAACAAGTCCGATCCAGCTTACAGGACTTAAAGGATCTGCTGGTAACTTCTTGGTGCCAGATATCAAAGCACACCTTCAGAGGTTTTGTGGAGTCATGTTGTAATGGATCAGAGTTGTTTTGGTGGCACAAGGGGGACCTACACAATATTAGGCAGGTAGTTTTAATGTTACAGCTGATAGGTGTATATTTCATCAACAGAAACCTGAGAACTAGCCATAGACTCACAGGTCAGAGCAAGGGTGAGTGGTTAGCTACTACTGTGGCCCCACAGAAATAGCAATAACAGCTGTTGCCGGATCCAGTTCTCCAAAATTTATCATGTAGTATTACCTTTATCCAAATAGCAATTTTATAGCACAGATAAACATGAGGGAAATCTAGCGCAAGCAGTGGCTGGACAGTTGTGTAAATGCAAACATTTTTCTTGCCAGATTTCAGATAAATTCTCACCCCACAACATCTCAAACACCACACAATATAACTTAAAATGTTCAGCCATTGGATAAGAAAGACACATTTTTTTCTTATTTTTCTCAGTATTTGGATGGGAAAGAAGTACACAGTGGCATACACTTACTTCTGATTTGTTGTATCTGAAACATGTAGACATTATCCCATCAGAAGTCTGCAGTGAGAGTTTGGGGGGATGTGAGTAAAGTAACATGGTACAGCTTTGCTTATTTGTGGGTGCTTATTAACAAGCTGTATCTCTCTCTTGTAATGAACCGAGCCAGAGCGTGTGTGTGTGTGCGTGTGTGTGTGTGTGTGTGCACGCGTTTGTTTGTCAGAGCATGAGGTGAATGAACAGACTCAGAGCCACTGAAAAGCAGCCAAACCCTACCCTGGCACAAAAAAATAATAAAAGCTCACATGCTATCTGTCCCTGAATCTGCTGTGTTCTTGAGTTGTATCGGCTGTCATTTATTATACCTGTCACTCATCATATATTTCTACCTTGCTTTTGAATAAACAATAGTATTATGCTTTTATTTATTGACCTACCACTCCATATAGTCCACACAGACCATGGGCTGTGCATAAGGCAGCTTATATCTGCAGGAGTCTCCATACACACACAAGACTGTGAGCAGATTACAGACTGCACACCCAGATGGCTTCTTCATAGTTACTAGGGATTTTAATCAGGCAAACCTCAAATTGGTCTTGTGTTTTAAACATTCCATTTGTTCTATATCCCTGTGTGTTTAGTAACTTTCCTATGTTTTAACAGACACGACATCACACATGATAGCTTGCCTGCAACTCGCACCTTGCTCTCCCACAACTATTCTTCAACGGTGCCGAAACCCGGGAAGCTGTTGTGATGGATGGCCTGAACAGACGATATAAATAAATAATTGGATGAGTCAAAACATTGTTCAATTAAATAAGGAAAAACAGAGGTTATTGTATTTGACAGCAAAGAGGAGCATTTTAAAATTAGTACACACTTTAAATCTAGGGCCCTAAAAATCAAGCAAGAAATGTTCACCATTACTAACCATATCCGAACAATCACTAAAACAGCCTTCTACCATCTTAAATCTCCCAAAAAAGACCATTAAGCAGCCCCAGCCCATTGACAATGCTGCCACAAGAGTTTTAACCAGTACAAAGAAGAATGAGCACATTACCCATGTTATTAAAATCTCTACACTGAATGGCCTAGACCCAGAATACATTTCTGATCTGAATATAAACCTAGTCAGTCTCTTAGATCCATGGGTACAGGTCAGCCTGTAGAGCCCAAAATGCAAACTAAACATGGTGAAGTAGCTTTTAATTTTTATGCTGCACACAACTGGAACAAACCCCCAGAAGACCTTAGATGTGTCCCCAAATGTTACCATTTTTAAATACAGGTTAAAACATTTTATTCTCTTGTGCCTATAACGAATCTAGAAGATCTGCATTATATTGTTGCACTTTATTTTAGCATAGCACTTTTAATCTCTTTTTAGCACTGCAATTTTGTCTCATAATCTATTTTATGAAATTACTGTGTTTATGATTATACCTTATATAAGGTATACCTTATACCTGTTATTTTCTTATTTTTCTCTATGTAAACCAATTTGAATGATGTCTGTGTATGAATTGTGCTGTACAAATAAATTTGACTTGCTTTGAGCCACCTATCCTGAACCTTTCCTGATCCATGACAGTGTAGCCTCTATGGATCCTCCACTTTCTCAATCACTAACAGAAGAATTGAAGGTATAGATGCAAATGTAGCAGCCCTTGAGCAACAGTATGGTCAACCCTACCACCTGGGCCTGAGGAAAATATCCTCTATTTTGCAACCTCTTTGTATATGTCCAGGAGACTCAAAGAGCTTTCCCTTTGCCCTCATGATCTCTAGGTGAAATGCTTCAGTCAATGGGTCAAGGGACTGGAACAGCAGAGCTATCCTGCTCACCCTTTGCTCAGTTGCATCAACCAAATGTCCAGTATAATCTGATAGATTTTAGTATCTGGCTTCAAGTAGAAACACAATGTTAAACTCTAGCCTCTGGTGTCATGGCCAATAGTGATTATTTGAGGTCATTCAGACCAACTTTCATTAAGCCACACAAACGTGAGCCCTCTTATTCAGTCTCTACTGCTTCCTTCTTCCAACAGACTAGATATCAAGCCAATAACCATCTGACTCAATCATGTGAGACTGCCAGAAATCACAAGTCCTGTCCATACTACAATTTCAAAGGCATACACTATATAGCCAAAAGTTTGTGGACACCTGACCATCACACCCATATGTGGTTCTTCCCCAAACTGGTGCCACAAATTTGGAAGCACATGATTGTATACAATGTCTTTGTAGGCTATAACATTACAACTTCCCTTCACTGGAACTAAGGGGCACAAACCTGTTCCAGAATGACAATGCCCCTTTGCACATTGTCATTATCACATGAAGACATGTTTTGCCAAGGTTGGAATGGAAGAACTCGAGTGGCCTGCACAGAGCCCTGACCTCCTGCTGTATGAATGTTATGGTCAGGTGTCCACAAACTTTTGGCCATATAGTGTAGTAGACCTATTGTCCATGAGTCAAGCAACTGAGCCCTAATGACCTGAGGGAATGCAATGGATTATGTTGGCAATGAGCAAAAAAAACACCAAGCAAGAAATTATCTCAAGAAACCCTTCCCAAAGTGCCAAAGACTACACCTAGGCATCCTCCAAGAAGCAAACATGAAAGCGGGTGATCCACACCCTCAGCACACACCAGTCTTCTATGTGAATCCACAAAGTTATTCACCCAAAGTTCTTCTGACACTGGTCAATTCTTCCAGGCATTGAGGAAGTACAGGGTTCATCTGCAACATTCAATATTGCAGTTGCTGATGATCCTTCCAAACATTATGTAATCAAGGGAGCAATTATATCCCCACAATTCACTATAACAGGACATGACTGTCCAATGAAATATCTCCAGGGGTACTACAAACATCTGGAAGATTTACCTTTACCAGACTTTGAAAAGGTCACTCCATTGTTGCTTACTGGGTAGATAATTCCCATTTAATAACCTCCACAGAAGAGGTCAGAGCTGGACCACCTGGAACTCCTGCCATCATTCACACCAGGTTAGGATGGACCTTACAATGTCCAACTTATCTGAACAGTGACTGTACACTTAAGAACAGTGCAAAATGCATGTTTGTTTCCATATCTTCCTCATCTGAACTCTTGCAAAATGTTTGAAGATTGTGATAAGTCAATGTCTTACCTTATCAAAATGAGTCACTCGATCCAAACCGGAAAAAAGGGTCTTAAATTTGTTGGATAGGAACACTGTGAACCTTGAGATGGATTGTATACAACCTTATGCCACACCTCTATTATGGGAGGGTAGATTACCTGCTTTAAAATCAACAAAAGAGGCAGTATTGCCATTGCTCCTTAGCACAGAGCAAGCGCTCCAAATAAATCCTCATTTAACTGAAGTCTATACCCAAGAGCTTCAAAGGCTAAAATACTCAGGATATATACAGCAAACCACTGTTTCTTGGTACAGTCCTCACCCCTTGGTACAACATTGTCAAAAATATGTCATTGTGTTTAATTTCTCCTTTTCCTATAAAGTCCATATTCTGAATCAGCATCTCCTCCCAGGACCCACCCTTGGTCCTACACTGATTTGTGTCCTCCTCAGATTCTGTGACCATCCTATAGCAATCAGTTGAGATATCACAGGCATGTTCCACCAAGACTGACTTCTTCCAGATGACAATATGTTCACTAGTTTTCTATGGTGTGACCAGAAAACGATAGCACCTTGCCTATGAATGGCAAGTTTTACCTTTTGGCACAAATTGTTGTCATTGTTACACACTACCCAGTATGGTGGTTCAAAAAGCAATCTTGCAGATGACATAACTCACAGTCTTAGTTTAGCCTCTCTGACTGCTTCCTCCATATAGAATTATGGTCCTGCCTTCCTTCCTAAAATCAAAAGACCTATAGCCAAGTATGTCTCCTCATCCTGAAACCACAAATAAATTAGAAATGAGAAAACAGTTCTGTGGTAATACAATAACTGGCTTCTTAAACCAAACACTTGATTTCACCAAATATTGCAGCTGGACTGATCTTGTTGAGGAAACATATCAGTAATTGTCCTCTGCAATCACAGACCTCACTAGGAGAGAGGCGCAAGGAATCCTGTTATGGCAAGTGCAAACTGAAAGCTTTTCTGAGGAGAAAAAAGCCCTCAAAGCCAATTGGCTGATTTTGCACTCCAGCCTATTCTCTACTTTAGCACCTGAATATGACTCCCATACTAGGCTGATTAGAGTGGGAAGATGATTGCGACAGCTGAACAATGCTGAACCTAACATCATCCATCCAGTAGATTTAGACCCCAACCATTCCTTAACCAAACTTTGGATTAAACATTATGACAAAGCCTTATTTCACTCTTGTCCTGAAAGAGTGTTTGCAGAACTCCTTAGGTATTACTGGATCATACATGCAAGCTGTGCGCAAACACCAGTGGTCCTGTATGCAGTGCCCTTTACCAATGGATTGCCCTTTACCAAAAGTCATGGCTGTAAAACCAAGAAAAGATGGGGTATTTTTTCAAGTGTTAAACCAGACCATGCATTCACATTGACTTGCTTAATAGTCTTAATATAGACAGTTTTTTAATGGCACTTTGTAGATTCTTTGCCATAAGAGGGCGTCCTTATGAGCTTTAGTCCAATCAAGGAACATATTTCAAAGGAGGAATTAAAGAACTGACTGAGTCTTTTGAAGCCCTCAGTCCTACTTTGAATTCACAGCTGGTTAAATAGCAAATAAACTTTCAACCCTCCTAATACTCCTCATTTCAGTGGAATATTGGGAAATCAGGTCCATCAAAGCAGCACTGTGTGCCATCCTAGGCAACCAGTCAGTAAACGAGGAGTTGTTGAGAACAGTACTTATGGAGATTTAATGGGTATTAAAACTTTAGGTTATGTATTAGCACATTTCTTGGATCTGGACCCTATCAATCCCAATATTTCACTCATGGGGCAGCAAGATGCATCACTACCCCAAGCAGTATATGCAAACCCTAACATGTTGAATTAGAGACAGCGGCTGAAGAGTCAGGTTCTTACAGACCACTTTTGATCCCGATTCATTAGAGAACATCTCCCTAACCTGCAGCCGAGGCACAAATGGAAAGAAATCACTGATAATCCAGCACCCCTATCATGCATGTAATGGACCCTCAACAAACCCAGATTAGGTGACATGGCAGCACTCAGGACAGTAAAGCCTAATCTGTCTCAGGCAGCCAAAGCGAGAAAATGCATATACCCTCAGAAGGTTCATGACCACTTTCAAAATACCAGGGATAAATGTTGGCCATTCAGGCCATCAGCCATAGCACATACCTGCAAAAGCGAACCGTTCCTTCCAGATGTGCTGAACAATAGAACAACATTGTTGTGAAGTAAACCACCCCTCCACTCAGCAACTAGGTACTCTGTTCACAGTGCATGTAAGGAGAAGGTCAATCCACACAAATCTTCAGAGATCTCTCTAAAGGCAGGTGGCCATGCCTTCATATCAACAACTGTCATACCTGTGCCAAAGAGATGTACTGTGACGTGCTTGAATGACTACTCTCCCATAGCACTCCCTTCAGTCATCATGAAGTGCTTTGAGAAGACGGTAATAGGTCATATCCACGCATCATTTCCAAGTCCACTTAACCAACAGTTTGCATATCACTCAAACCAACCTACTGATGATGCTATATCCAGTGTCCTACACACTGCCCTATCTCACTTTGACATTTTTGAATGCTATTTATTTACAACTTAGCATTCAAAACAATTATTCCACAGAAACTGGTCACAAAGCTGAACCTGCTGGGCTTCACTCCCTCCCTCTGCAGTTGGATTCTGGACTTCCTGACTAAAAGACCACAGGCTGTTTGGATCGGATGCAACACCTCTAGCACCTTCACACTGAGCACCTGCACAACCCAGGGCTGCATGCTCAGCCCCTTGCTGTTCACATTGTCACACAACTGTACTGTGAAGCACAGCTCAAAATGCATCAAATTTGCAGATAACTGCATATAGAGTGGAGGTGGAGCAGCTGTAGACTGGTGTCAGCTCAACAATCTGTCTCTTAATACTGACAAGACAAAGGAGATGATTGGTGACTTTAGGAAGACCAGTGTGCACCACCAACAACTGCTCATCTATAACTCTGCTGTACAGACAGTGCTGAACTGTTGGTTTCTAGAGATACACATGTCTGATGGCTTAACCTGGTCTCAAAATCATTATGCACTGTCCACCTAGACCAGTATTACCTGTCATACAAACAAAGCACAACAGTCTTTTTTCTTTTCCTAACACTCAGGGACATCTATGCTGTTAGTCATAGTGATAAGGTTTTACTCATCACACAACAATCTACTCACTATGCTGCTGATTACTGTATGTACTTGTGGCAGCGGAAGTGATTCTCACCTGTGTCTTATTACCGCCAGTCTACTTATGTGTGTTTCTTTGTGCTTTCAAGACGGCCATAACCAGAAAGAGCGAGAGTAATATAGTTGGCGGCGTGTGAAACACTCAGACATGGAGCATTAACTTGAACCTGAACAGAAAGCCACAAGTTAGTGATGGCCCCTTTTCCGTTGGTTTGTCTTTTCTTTTTTTGATTGAGTTGTTGAAGGTGTGCTGAAAAGTGCAATGCAAATAAATGTGAGCCTGGAAGTCTGCTAAAATTCTGCCTGCCTCTCGAGTCTTCGTCCACATCCTTACACACCAGGGATCTACAGTGGTGCCATGACCCTGATCCTGGTAAACTCAGATGCCGCCTTGGAGGCCTTCCCAATCTGCGGGATCATAAAGTTCCTCACCAGCCTCCACCAAACCCAACACCAAGTGTTTCTCGACCTGCACAACAAGCAGCAGGCTGAGAGCCGGTGAGCACTCCAGAAGCTACTGCAGCCCTCCACTGTGTCCCCTGCCACTGTGCCACACCAAACACTCACCAAGATGGCATCCACTGATGATCCAGAGGCCTTCTTGGAGCTTTTCCTGTGTGCTGCAGCTGTGTGGGAATGGGATGGGCTATCGGGGAAGCCCAGCTGGCCGTATCCATGCAACTGGAGTATCCATCCATGAAGCATCATGAGGGTGTTCCTGCAGTGTGTCGGCCGAACACCAGAGGAGCAACATTTCTGGATGCTGCAGCTTCCCAAGGTGTGCCACCTCTTCCTCCCTACTCCTCCCCTGGTCCCAGCTCCTTGGAACCCGGAACTGCCAGGACCCTGAAACTCCTTCTCCCCCTTTCTTCTTTGATGACTTCCCCAGCTCCCTCTTTCTCCACACAGGTAGAAACTACAGCACTCACAAGGTGGAGAAGCCAGGCATTTTCAGGATCAGTGTTCCCTCATGGAAGCAAGAAGACTGATCCAGATCCCTGACATGCCTCAGGCTTCTACCGGTTGAGCAAGAACACACTGCATGTCAGTGAGTATACAAGGGAGTACACGTCAAGCCTTGGTGGACTCAAGGTGTAACCAGTCCACCGTCCATCAAAGCCCGATTGAATGTGGGGCATTGGGAAACACATGATTGGTGAAGGTGAGGTATGTGCACAGGGATGTTCATAATTATCCACTGTGCCTGTCATTCTTAAATTTCGGGGCCAAAAGCACAGAGTAGAAGCAGTGATTATTCCTCACCTCACCTGTCCACTAATTCCTGGGCCAAATTGGCCAGGATTTCAAGCATCAGTAAGAGAAATGTTTGTGGATGGGTCCTGAAGGAGAAGGCAAGATGTGGAATGAGCGTAGCATTGTTCATTTACCCAAACACAAAAAAAATGTGGCTCGGGATGAACTCAAGGCTATGCTCTACTTGGGAGTAATCAAAGAATACCACAGTGATTGGAGCAACCCTGTGGTCTCAGTGCCCAAGGCCAATGGGTTGGTCCATTATTGTGTGGACTTTAGAACAGTAACTGCGGTGTCTAAATTTGATGCATACCGAATGCCACGCATTGATGAATGGCACTGATGATCAGTTATGCACAGCTCTCTTTTATTCAACACTGAATTTAATCAAAGGATACTGCCAAATTCCCTTGACTCCAATATCTTGAGAAAAAAAATTACCTTTTCCACTCTGTTTGGGTTATACCAATTTGTCATGCTTCCATTTGGTTTGTTTGGAACACCAGCAATATTTCAATGTCTCATGGACAGAATACTCAACCTGCACAATGCATATGCCACTGCTTATTTAGATGACATGATCACTTGCAGTAATGATTGGCAGCGGCATGTACAACATCTGAGAGCTGTCCTGAGATCCTTAAGAGGAGAGGGACTCACAGTAAATCCAAAGAAGTGTGCAAAGGGATGGGTGAAAGTACAGTATCTGGGCTTCCACTTGGGCCATGGGAAGGTGTGTCACCAGATTGATGACAGCAGAGATTGCTGCCTGCCCGAGGTCAAAGACAAAAAATGGGATGAGGCAGTTGCTGGGACTGGCTATATCACAGGTTTGTGCCTAATTTTTTTCAGATATCACCAGCCTGCTGACTGACCTCATTTAAAAGGGAGTGACTGATCCAGTCCAGTGAGCAGAGCCATGTGACTGGGCTTTTTGCCAGGTTAAAGTGGTTTTGTGTGAGGGTCTACTGTTGAATTCTCCTAACTTTTGTCTCCTTTTTGGGCAGAAGCACCCCATACTGTACTTTAACCGGAAGCTCTCAGTAAGGGAGACCAAGAATAGCACGATATTGAAGGAGTGTCTGGCCATCAAGTGGGCGGTCCTCAATCTCAGGTACTACCAACCAGGGCACCTCATTACCCTTTGTTCCGATCACACTCCGCTCCAATGGCTCCACTGCATGAAGGATGCCAATGCAAAGATAGCTTGTTGGTATCTGGCACTTCAGCCATTCAAATTTGAGTTGGTCCACAGGCCAGGGGCACAGATGGTGCAGGCAGGTTACCTCTACCGCCATAAAGCATGCCATCTCACGGCTTATTGCTTTATTACATGGCTACTGATGTACACTATAAACAGGTGCCTGATTTGGGAAAGCCAATGGTGTTTTAAAACATAGTTTACTTAGTCAGTCATATAAAATAGAAGATAGAGAGCTTGCCAGAAAAGTCCAATAACCTCTGGTTTAAGAGTTGAATAAAGTTATGTTCAAATTGCTGTTTGTTGCAATGTTTTGTGAATGAACAATGACTTCTTTTTCCATTTTTTCAGTGTTTTTCAGTGTTTCCAGGGCACAGTGGTATGGACATGAATACAAATACAGCAGTAAACAGATACAGCCAATGGTATTGTGTCACCCCTTAGTGTAAATAATAAAACCGCAAAGAAGCTGCCCTGTGTAAGGAAGGTATTTGCATTACATTACACCAATCATTACATCAATCACTGCACCACATCGGTGTAGGTTTTTGACCTGTTTAATAGACATAGAAGCATCCAGTGTGCTTTGCATCATCTCTTGCTGTCAGTAGGCATGAAAAAGGAAATGAGTTCTATTTCAGTGGTTCAGTTCAAAAAGACAATAACCTAACACACTCGAGGTTTTAGGTATACAGAGGTTTTTAAACAAAAAATTAGCTTTAAGACCAAATAAATATTGCATATCGCTACGTATGGACCTTACCATTTGCAGAGCACTTTTTATTCCAGAGGTAGTCAAACGTACGGCCTAGATCTCTGGCATATTTCTCTTCATACCACACCAAGAGCTCCTGTCCTGGATTAATGGGTCGACAGCAACGGTACAGAATCTCCCCTCGATACTGATATGCCATAAGATTTTGCTCTCCATCATTACGAGCACAATTCACATACCTAAGAGTTTGAAGTAAAGTGGTAGAAAGGGGATCAAAGAAAAAATACCCAGATGTCAGAGATACAGACTAAGAGAAAGCAAGGAATGCATTCTTCCAACAAATAAGGAATTGGAAAGACTTAAAGACTAAATAAAGACCCAACAACTGATGTATTCCTCACCTCATCCAGTTAGCATGCATCTCTCTCTTGGCATCTATGTATTCTTCACACTGGCTACCCATATGTATCTGCAAAAAATGGCACATTTACATTTTATCCATTAAATCAACACATGAGCATATGATTACATGATCAATATCCACTTCTACAACGTTTCTAACGTAGCACATTGTGGCCTTGAAAAGTCGCTGACGAATGTTCTGGCTATGTGGTGCTTGTGATAAATATTATTCTAGTCTGGCTGGTGTCTTTAATTTCTCTTGATATGTTTAATAATGAGGTAACTGCATGCTGTGCTAGCAGCAAGTTATATCACAACTTTGCACTAAACTTTATTTTGCTCAGTTCTCTAATTCTAGTGGCACCACCATGAAGAGCATTACATTTAGATATACAGTGGCCCCAAAAAGTATTTGCAGAAAAAGAGGTTGCTGAAGCAAAAGATGAGGCATGGGATGAGTTTGAAGAGACAATGCAAAAACGATTTTTAAAATTTTCAAAAATGTTCTGGTAAACCATTCAGCACATCAGGAGGGGAGACAAGATCATTCACAATCTTTGCTAAGAAAGTGAGGAGAAGGGGTGACCTCCACTGGGGATATTGTTAAGCAATGGAAGGAACTTTGAGAAACTCCATAACTCAGTGGGCATGCCCTACCTTCAGGAGGGAGTTTTGTCATCCATTTCAGGGCTGAAGTTACTATGGTGGTTAGAAATTGTCAAAGTGGCAAAGCTGTTGGAATGGATGAGATCTGGCTAGAGGTGTTAAAGGCACACTGGACAGGGTTGGAATTGTGTGATTAACATGACTCTTCAATGTTGCATGGTGATATGTGGGGCAGCGCTTTTGACTAGCAAACTGAAACAGTGGGACCTATTTTTTAAAAAGGGCACCTAAGGGTGTGTTACAATTATAGGGAAATCATTCAAGATTCAAGATTCAAGATTCAAAGAACTTTATTAATCCCAGGGGGAAATTGCTTCTCAATGTCCTAGAAAAAGACCATGACAGAGGTCTGGAGAGGAGACACAAGTCTGATAGGTCAACCCCTGTCAATTGTCCAACTATAGGCCAATATCAAACCTTCCCTTTATCTCCAAGATCCTAGAAAAGGTTGTAGCACTTCAGTTATGATTTAAGCGCTGGTTAAAATGGTAAATGACCTACAACAGGCCTCTGATCAGGTTTGTGTCTCCCTGCTTGTGTTGCTTGACTTTAGAGCAGGTTTTGATACAATTGATCATGTTATTCTCCTCCACAGACTAGGAAATAGGTTGTAGGAGTTAACGGAACGGCCCTTTCCTGGCTCAGGTCTTATTTGACTGATCGTTATCAGTTTGTAGATGTAAATGGTAACTTTTCTGCGCATACTCTTTTTTTATATATGCTACCTCTGGGCAAAATTATTTGTAAACATGGTACTAGCTTCCACTGTTATGCTAATGACACACAGTTGTATGTTTTAGCAAAGCCAAATTAGAAACACCAGCTTAATAAAGCTAAGGAATGTGTAAAGGACACTGGATGCTTTACACACAAAAGCATCTTAATTCTGACAAGACAGAAGTACTTGTACTAGGACCACATGCAGCTAGAAGTAAACTTTCTGATTACATAATAACTCTGGATGGCTTTTCTGCTTCATCATGTGCAGCAGTAAAAGACCTTGGTGTGATTATTGACTCCAGTATTTCATTTGAAGCTTATGTAGATTATGTAAATAACGCATTGATTATAAAATTCTATTACTGATCTATACAGAACTGAATGGTCTCACGCTGCAGTACCTGAGCGAACTTATTGTCATTTATGATCCGCCACGCCTACTTAGATCAAAAGTTGCAGGCTATTTTTTGGTATCTTGAATAGTGCGTGCTACAGCTGGGGGTAGAGCTTTCTCTTACAAAGCCCCACAGTTATGGAACAGCCTTCCACTTAGTGTTCGGGGATCAGACACAGTCTCAGTGTTTAAGTCTCGGCTGAAAACATATTTGTTTAGTCAAGCCTTTTGTGAATAGTTTTTTCTTAGGTACAGGGGCAGGTCTGGAGGGTTTCACAGGCATAGAGTGTTGTGGTGAACTGGGATGTTTGGACGCTGTCGCCCCCCCACTCTCACACGTTCACTCAGGTTTGTCGACGGTGAAGTGGCTGCTGCTTTATGTCCCAGGGTGCCCTCATGTCTGTGTTAGCTTCTGGCTCTCCCTTTTAGTTATGCTGTCACAGCTAGTCTTGCCGGAGTCCCTGCTTGCACTCTGCATGCAAAGTACATTGTCCTTAACCATTAGAGGACAAAAGCTTACCTAACAATCTCTCCCTCTCTCTCCCTCTGTCTCTCTCCCTCTGTCCCTCTCCCTCTGTCCCTCTCCCTCTGTCCCTCTCCCTCTGTCCCTCTCCCTCTGTCCCTCTCCCTCTGTCCCTCTGTGCCTGATCCATCCTGATGCCCTACTTCTGGTTGGAGTTCTCATCGATTGGAGATCGCTCGCTGATGCTGCTGGGGATGGTGCCACCTTGAGAGATGGCTTTGGACTGCAGTTCATATGGGCAGTTGTACTGTGATGGCTTGGGACTGCGATTGCTGTTGTGGCTTTGGGGCTGCGGTTGCCGCGAGCAGTTTTGTACTCAGGTCTCCATCAGTGGATAGGTTCAACAAAACAGACTTCATATGAAAACTGTAATGAATTTCCTGGTTACACAACTGCACTATTTGTCCACAGTTATAGAAGGGAATTATTTCTAATTGCACTATCCCCCACCCAATCACCCAAATGAGGATGGATTCCCTTTTGAGTCTAGTTCCTCTCAAGATTTCTTCCTCATATCATCCCAGGGAGTTTTTCTCTTGCCACTGTGGCTTGCTCATTAAGGATAAAGTCTCATATTTACAATGTATTTACTTCTGTAAAGCTTCTTTGTGACAGTGTCCATCGTTAAAGCATTTTACAAATAAAATTGAATTGAATTGAATAGGTGAACCTAAGATTCAGGAGAAACTATGGTGGTTCCACCCAGGCCATGGAATGGTGGATCAATTCTTTACTCTTGCACAACTTCATGAGGGGTTATAGGAGTGTGCTAATCTAGTTTTGTGTATGTTTTGTGAATTTTGAAGCCTATGATCATGTGACTCAACATTTGCTGCAAGAGTTTGAGGTACCTGGGTCTCAAATTTATGTGATGAGAGACTGCTGATGAGAGGTTGCTGGGCTGTAGCACCTTTCTTGCCTGGCTGACCATAAACTTCACACTCACACTACTGAGGGGAAGTTTCAGTCTGTTTTTCTTCCTATAAAGGCAAAACTGCTTAAACATCTGGGAAGGCCCAGCCACCTGCAATGTTACTGGCTAATCTTCCTTCCAAAGCTCTCAACAGTTGTCAGAAAGATCCAGTTATGATCCCCTTTTCAAGCTAGTGGCCCTCAAGTGATGCCGGACATTTGTAAACAATCCTTCTCACTGTAGAATGGTGAATTTCAAATTGTTTGGATATGGCCTTTATAACCATTCCCAGATTGATGAGCGGCAACAATTGCTTCTCTGAGGTCATGGCTGATGTTCTTTCTTCTTGGCATGATGTAGACACACACCTGAGTGCTGCAAAAAGTTCTGCTTTTTTAGAGTTAGTCACACTTCTTGATGATTTACTAATCTTGTGCATTTCATTAGTAACACCTGGCTGCTAATTACTCTCTTAATGATTGTGGAAGTAGGAAGGGTGTACTTATTTTTTTCCCCACCTGGTTTCTGAATGTTGGTTTACTTTCTGGGAAAAATGACTACATATTGAAATTTGTTGACTTTTTGTTTGTTTTCACCTGAGGTTGTTTGTTTGTTTATAGAAGTTGGTGAGGACTTGTTTAGCCCCTGATAAATAAAAACATAGAATTGAAGGAGGGTGTACTTTCTTTTTCCCATGACTGTATACACATGAGAACAAAGAAAATCAAATTTATCAAAATTCTGGCTGTATTTAGTAAGGTTGATCTAGCCCATTTACCACGGCACTGAGGTGGAACTGTCTTTTTAGTGTAAAGCTTAAACAATTACACTTCTTAATTTATTCAGTTTCCTGTAGTTCTTTTAACCAAGTCAGTCAGTAAAATTTTGTCTGGTTTTTGAGTGCTAGTAAGTTTGAGGCAGCTGAAAGTGAGTTTAAAGTGTCTCTACTTATCATTGGCAACAAGAAACTGAAAGATTTGAATTAACATTTATCCTGTAGTGAGAACAAAAAAAGTAGGAAGGCAACATTATCCCAAACACAATTAAATGTTTAATATTTATAGTAAATGAATAATATCTTACCACCCAAGAGTATCCACTGTTCATAGCTTCCTCTCTGTCTACTAGCTCTCCCTGGTAGGGTCCGAAATGTGCACCAACTGGAACAGTCTCCCCTTTATTAAACACTCCCAGGCCTGCATCAGGAATACTGGACTTCTGAATCTCTAGTCCAGGAGGAAGAGTTTGTCTGGCTCGGTCAGTGACCCCCATGGGAACAGCAGTATCAGGGATGAAGAGCGCCGGACCGTGGACCTCACACTTTTTAAAGAAGAAGGACTGGCAAACTTCGCAATCTGGAAAGAGAGAAAAAAAATTCCCCTTTTTAACCTGCTGTAAAGGGAATGGGCGGGGCTAACCTGCTGTAAAGAGAATGGGCGGGGCTAACCTGCTGTAAAGAGAATGGGCGGGGCTAACCTGCTATAAAGTAAACAGGAGGAGCTAACCTGCTGTAAAGGGAACGGGCGGGGCTAAGCTGCTGTAAAGAGAATGGGCGGGGCTAACCTGCTGTAAAGGGAACGGGCGGGGCTAAGCTGCTGTAAAGGGAATGGGCGGGGCTAACCTGCTGTAAAGGGAATGGGCGGGGCGAACCTGCTGTAAAGAGAATGGGCGGGGCTAACCTGCTGTAAAGGGAATGGGCGGGGCTAACCTGCTGTAAAGGGAATGGGCGGGGCTAACCTGCTGTAAAGAGAATGGGTGGGGCTAACCCGCTGTAAAGGGAATGGGCGGGGCTAACCTGCTGTAAAGAGAATGGGCGGGGCTAACCTGGGTGACCAGGAGGACTGGGGACTAAGTAGAAACTTTAAAACTTTTACAAGGTTTACAAACTCTCTTAAATTCTTAGTGGCTGCTCCACTTTTCCCCAGCCGAGAGACCAAATATAAAGCTGCCAGTTCACACTTTACCAAAAACTAAACTGCTGAATAAATAATCAGAGACAGAGACTCAGACCCAAGTGACTCCCTTTTGGACTTTTAGTGCACTACAGGGAGAATAATCAGTGAGAGTGTTACTGAGCTCCAGACTGGACTCTAAAGTGCCCTGAGGTCTTACAGAGGAAGTCTTTATCATCAGCTTCTTCCTCTTTAATGGAGATAAATTCAGGTGTGCTGGTAAGGCCGTTTCCATGGTTACTGATGCTCAGCTCCAGGGTCTCCTCTTTCATCACACTGCCTTCTTTCCCTCCATTAGTCTCTGTTTTCATGGCCTCAGACAGCTAAAGATCAAACAACAACGACACTTATTCAGCAAACAACATCCACATTGTTTATAAAGCTGTTTATACCAGTATAGACTCTAGTTTGTTAATATGAAATCAGTTTTAAATTTTTAACTCCTCAGTAAATATCATTAAGCTACGAGTGATTAGCAAGACAGCTTGCAGGCTATCAGTGAATTAAGGCAGTAAAAGACAGAAAACTGGTCAAACTTTAACATTACGTTATTGATTTCTCACACAAATCATCATTAAGCTTTACCTGTGAGCGAGCAGAATCAGGAGCCGAAGACTTCCTGGAAGAGTGCTGTCTGTCTCCAGCTGAACTCATAGTGTTTTACTGCCTTGACCTAGAAAAAGATCATCTATACATGACAATGGACCATAATGGGTAACTTTTTTCATCAGACGAGGAATTTTCTATTTCTATACGAGATGTATTTCTTACATGAACATTTAGAAATTACGGTATGAAGTTCATTTTGTGTTTTTTTACTGTTAAATTGAGAAAACAATACGTTTGCTAGTAAATGGATTATCGAGGGGTTAATGTAAGTAACGTGTTCAGTAACAGTGAGAGGGTAAAAATGTGACTGTCCTGCTTATACTGAGGCGTGACGTACAGTCCCTGTGTCACAGAAACGATAAGGTCCAATCACGTTTCATCTTTAACAGAGATGGTCCAGTTTATTGTGCACAGCGTAATCTGATGCAGGAACACTGTCTGTGTTTAAATGTAAAGTCTGTATGAATTCATTCCGAGTGAAGATTCCCAATTAACTGTTTATGTGTACCCTAAACTGAACAGTCTGTAAACGATGTTTATTTATATACATGTTATATAATACAAATCAAAGATATCCACGTACCGGGAGCAAGATTTAGTGCCAACGAGTTTTAAATTATTTTATTCTTAGTGAAACATCATCAAAATATGATTATTAACCAGACAGTGAGAAGAAGAGTTTATGACTGAAATGAAGTTGCTCAGGATTTAATATTTACCCAAGATTTGGGAACAAGGATGCTCTGGTGGTTTAAAAATAGTATAAAATTCACATAATATAATTTCCAATCTACTTTTCTTTTCCTCCAGTAGCTACTCCACCAGCTCTCGCCTCCATATCTCTGTGTTATAGTGTAGCTATCTGGCTACAGAAATGGGAAAATGCATGATCTCAATTTGTTAACCCTGTTTCTCACCATAGCAGCTGGTAGCCAATAAACCAGCAGCTGTGGGGATGATGCATTTTTCCTGTTCCCCAAAATGGAACTAATTATAGAGAAGTTATTCCTCTGTGACTGCAGTCATGAAACATTTGGAGCATTACGAGAAAATTCTGACCAAATGTATCGTATATTTAATAATCCTATTTAAGCACATGTAGAGATTGCCTTTAACATGAAACTGCACAGTAAAATTTTCCCACAGTGGATGCAAATACTGAAGGCCTTGCTCCTTCAGAGGGTAGTAAAGATTTTTTAAGCACTGTGGGGGAAAAGAAAAAGAAAAAAAAAAAAAAAAAAAAAAAAAAAAACTCAACAAATATGATCTATATTTTGTGCAAGCATATAAAGCATATAAATCATACCAACATACGTATAATCCCATTAACACACATACAGTTTTCATTCTGAATTGAAGAGAAACTGGTACAGTAAATGTTCCCCAAAATGGACAAGGTGATAGTACAGGCCTTCCTAATACATAGCAATGTGGATTTTCTAAAGTATTATAGTATAGAAATTTTTAATAATAGCTGATCAATTGTTACCTTTATGTAATAATCATATTTAAGAACATATAGCGTTATGTTTGCATTTAATACAAAGCTATACAGTAATACACTCCGATAATACATATATAGATACAGGAGGCCTTCCTCTTTCAGAAGATTTTGGAGATTTTTAAGCATTATGGAAATATTTTGGCAAGCACTTTACAAAACTTTACCTTGTATAATAATCGGACAAAGCTGTTATCACATGTAAAGAGGAAATGATACAGTGAAAATTCCCCAAATTGTAGGTCCTGATAGCCTTCCCTTTTCAGAATCTTATGAAAATTCTGAAGCATTATGGGCAAAATTCTGAAGAATAGATAATAAAATTGAATCCACATGTAATATTGATGGATTTGATGGATTTGAATACATTAGAAGCTCATATATATATATATATACACACACACATACATACATACATATATATATATATATATATATATATATATATATATATATATATATATATATAAAACCAAACGGTAGTGTATATTTTGAAGTATATTAAAATAAACTGTACTTTATGTATTACGTCAGTATTGTGGGAGTTGTTCTGTAAAATGGCACTATAGCAATTAACTTGCTTTTACATCTAGAAGTGGATCATTTAAAGAATCCAGTCCAAGTTATAATGAAATGTTTTAGCGTAATTTGTGTACAAGCTCAGAAGTGACCGCAAACACACAGCTCTTACAAATGCACTGTTACCACACTCTCTCTCTCTGCTTTTGGAGAAATTAGTGCTATCAGGTACCATAACGTTGTGTAAGCATTAATGAGCCAAAGCATTAGGACCACTTGCAGATGAAGCAAATAACGTTGATTATCTGGTAACAACGGCATATGTCGAAGGTCTGGAATATATTAGACGGTAAGTGAACAGTGCTTGTAGTTGAAGCGCTGGATGCAGGAGAAATGGGCATGCATGAATACTTGAGCAACTTTAACAAGGGCCAAATTGTTATAGCCAGACGACTGGGTTAGAGCATCTCTGAAATGGCAAAGCTTGTGGGGTGAGTTCCGGTCAGCAGAGGTGAGTACCAACCCTCAGGGTCCGAGAAGGGACAAACAGTGAACCAGGAACAAGGTGTTGGGCAACCAAGGCTCCTCGCTGTCTGAGGACAACAAACGGAGAGAAGGGCTACTGTGGCACAGTCACAGAAAATTTTAATGACGGTTACAGGAGGAAGATGTCACAACACACAATGCATCGCACTCTGCTCCATATGGGGCTGCGTTGCTACAAACCCTTCATGCTAACCCCTGTCCACCATCGAAAGCACCTACAACAGGCACACGAGTGTCGGAACTGGACCGTGGGACGATGGAAGACAAGCCTGTGGAGGAAGTGTGATGTTCTGCTGGGAAACCCTGAGTCCAGGCATTCATGTCGCGTCAGTTTGACACATTCCGCCTGCCTACACATCGCTGTGGACCGGGTTCACCCTTTCATGGCAGTGGTATTCCCCGAGGGCAGTGGCCCTTTTCAGCAGGATAATGTGCTCTGAAACACATTCGGACTCATCTATCAAGCTGAAAATGAACTGATATTTTGTAATTATGCTTATGAGCATTTACGCAAGTAATTTGGTATTCATGGAAATTCCGTAAATTTGGAAAAACATTTGTATCCTACTCATGCTCCTGAGTGTGTGTAAATTTCTGCATAAGACTAACTAATGGTAAGCTGGACTGATCGACTTCAGATCATATAATCTCTATGGATTACTGCACTCCTCACGGAGGATTTAGTGCTCACTTATTATTATGATTATTATTATTAAATTACTTTTATTATTATTAAATATTTTTACTGGCATAAAAGTGAGTCAAAATAACTTCCACTTCTGGTTTTTCAGCCTTTACCCTGATCACTCATTTCGTGCTCCCAGCTGGCCGTGCATATTACCTTTTATGGAGTTTTGTGGGCGTCACTAAATGCAAATGAGCTGTGCCATGTATGCACTTGGTAATTTACAGGTGATTCGGCATACACATTCAACAAGGAAGAAAATCAGCGTTTCTGAAACTTCTGTGAATCCAGCAAAAAAAATAAAAAATAAAAATTCAGTTTACGCAAACATTTACACACAACATTACCAAAAGATTGATAAATGAGGCCCAATGATGAACATGATGAAGAGTTCAGGGTGTTGCCCTGGCCACCAAATTCCCCAGATCTTAATCCTATCGAGCATCTGTGGGATGTGCTGGAACAACAAGCCTGATCCCCGGAGGCTCCACTTCGCAACTTTCAGGACTTAAGGATCTGTTGCTGATGTCTTGGTGCCAGATATCACAGCACACCTTCAGAGGTTCTGCAGAGTCCAAGCCTCAGCGGGTCCGAGCGGAAAACCGACAGCACCTTAGGCAGGTGTTCATAATGTTTTGGCTCAGCGGTGAATATGCGCAAGAGCCACACAGCTTCAGTTAAACTTACCTCAGGGTTTAAAGCAGAAAGGAGTTTTAAATCCTCACAGTAACGCGCTTTTCATTTCAGATCAAATTTAAGTGTAAGTGTAAACTCTACTAGAAATATTTTAATGCGGTTAGTTCGGGCAGGTAAACAGATGCTCAGGAGAGAAAAGCTTTTCTTCTTCAGTGTTTGCTGGAGGTTGGAGACGCCGCTAGCGGGCGCGTTACCGCCGCCACCTGGACTGGAGTGGAGTTTCAGCGTGGAATAGAATGTGCCGTAATAAAAATACAGTAGGTCACATATAAAGCAGTGAACCATTATACTTTTAAAATCAGTTTTTCAATATTCTGAGTCTCGGGTAAGTTATTAGAATGGAAAGAGCAGAACAGTCTCTACGCATTATCTGTAACTCCCAGTGATATCCATACACGTGGCCCTGCTGGCAATTTAAGCAAAGCATTATCATAAACAGTAAAATGAGGCTTATTAGATATCATTACATATGAATGTAGGATGGTTATTATTAAATTATAGATTAAACTCATTGATAAGCTTGTAGACAGCGTTATAATTATATGGGAAAAATGTAGTTTTGTTGCATCATGCTTATAGGTTTTAATGAACCCGGGGACAGTTTTGCTTTGAAACAAGTTTAACCTGTTAGCTGCCACGCCCCTTTTTGAGCATAGACATGAAAATGAAATATTCGTTCCTGATCTTTCACTGATAAACAAAAAATGATAATAATTCTTCTGTGATTTCAGGAACTATAAGAAAGAACTCTTCTAAAAAAGAGGCAACAGAGGGGTTTGTAAATTTTTGAAGGGAGCTGCTGTCAGAGAGGGGGCAGGAAGCAAAGGCAGGCAAACCAAAGTGGCACAAAATATTTTGTTCTGTACATTTTTGTGTATATTTTTATTATAGTGTACTGTGTAAATATTTATAATGTTAATATTTATTAATGATGTTAATGATTTTGAAGTCCAGTATATATGCAGTATATATATATATATATATATATATATATATATATATATATATATATATATCACACACACACATTATATATATATGTGTGTGTGTGATATATATATATATATATATATATATATATATATACACACACATATTGTAATGACGAGTCACCGGAGTGGGGATCCATCTGCAGCTATTAATAAAAGGAAGACACAGTTGTACAGGCGTGGTCGAGCAACAGCAAACAGGGTAATCAGAGGCGAGACAAAAGGCAGAGTAATAAGACAGGCGAATGGTGGGGGCAGGCAGCAAACAAACACGAAACGAGAGAGAACAGTCCAGGGTCAAACACAGTAATCCAATAACAAAGGTGGTAACGCTCAGAAATGTCAGCCAGGGCAAAACAAGACTTCGCGGAGAATGCGTGTGAGGCTGAGGCTTAAGTAGTCCCGGTAATGAGCTGCAGGTGAGCTCGTAATCAGTGCTACGCAAGGGGTGATGGGAAATGGAGTTTAGAGGGAGATGTCAATACTTGGGTGATGGTGACGATGCCGGGGTCTTCCGCGAGGACAAGGGGCCGGTTTATCTGGATGGGTCCTGTGAAAGTCAGTGGTGAGTGATGGGTCAAGTATGTCCTTGGCATCGACCCAGGATCTCTCCTCTGGTCCATACCCCTCCCAGTCCACGAGATACTGCAGAATTCCTGCCCGGCGCCGAGAGTTTAAGATCTCCTGAACCCGATATGCCTCCTCACTGTCGATGATGAGAGGAGGGGGTCCCTGGTTCCGGGACTCATCTAGGTCGTCCGCCCTTCTCGGAGCACCAGCTGCCTTGAGCAGAGAGACATGAAAAGTGGGTGAGATACGGTATTGTGGAGGTAGAGCCAAACGGTAAGAAACAGGGGTTATTTGTCTAATGACTTTGAATGGACCCACATACCTGGGACTGAGCTTTCGGCAGGGTAGTCAGAGCCGAAGATCTCGAGTGGAGAGCCAGACCCACGATCCCGGGACATACTCAGGGTTGAAACGTCGGTGGCGATCTGCTTGTTCCTTCTGTCGCCTGATGGCGCATTGGAGATGAGTATGGTCCTCGTTCCAGGTAGTTTCACTCCTCCTGAGCCAGTCATTGACTGCGGGTAGGTCTGTTGGCTCCCCGGATCAGGGAAAGAGAGGTGGCTGGAATCCAAGCACGCATTGGAAAGGTGTAAGTCCGGTGGATGGTTTGCGCAGGGAATTTTGTGCATATTCTGCCCAGAACAGATATCTGCTCCAATCCGCCTGGTTGCGGTGACAGTAGGATCTTAGAAAGCGAGTGATTTCTTGATTGAGGCGTTCAGTCTGCCCATTGGATTCAGGATGGTAGCCGGAGGTAAGACTTATGTTGATGTCGAGGTGTTTGAAGAAAGCTACCCATACTTGTGAGGTGAACTGAGGACCTCTGTCCGAGACAATATCTTCTGGGAGTCCATAAAAGCGGAACACATAACTGCACAGAGTCTCTGCTGTTTCTAGGGCTGTAGGTAGTCTGGGTAATGGTATCAGGCGACAGGACTTAGAGAAGCGATCGATGACGGTAAGGATGGTGGTATTGCCTCTGGAGTTAGGAAGGTCGGTGATAAAATCGATGGCAATGTGGGACCAGGGTCTCTGAGGAACGGGTAGAGGCTGGAGCAAACCCGCAGGCACCTGTTTCGAGGACTTGGTGGTGTTGCAGATAACACAGTTCTTAATGTATGCAATGGTGTCAGTGCGAAGTGAGGGCCACCAGAATTTGTTGGTGAGAAGTTGGATGGATGCCGTTATTCGGAGCTGGGGAGGTCATGAACCTGTTGAATAACTCGGTTCCTCAATGGAAGAAGTACAAAGGTCCTGTTGGGTGGGCAGTCTGCAGGTATAGGATCCATGCCCTGAGCCTCCGCAATTTCGGTCATGACATCCCACTGCACGGGTGTCACAATGAGAGTGGAGGGTAAGATGGGATCAGGTGAAAGGGGTTGGTATGCTGACTCAAACTGAAGAGAAAGCGCATCTGCTTTGGTGTTTTTGGAACCTGGGCGGTAAGTTACTGTGAACTGAAACCGTGTGAAGAATAGAGCCCACCTGGTCTGTCTGTGATTGAGTCTCTTTGCAGCGCGGAGATATTCCAGATTGCGATGGTCAGTGAGAACTGAGAAGGGAAATTTGGCTCCCTCAAGCCAATGTCACCACTCCTCAAAGGCTGCCTTCATTGCCAATAGCTCGTGGTTCCCCACGTCATAATTCTGCTCCACTTGGTTAAGCTTACGAGAGAAGTAGGCACAGGGGAAGAGTTTGGATGGGCTGCCATGACGTTGTGAAAGAACTGCCCCGACGCCTGTGCTGAAAGCGTCTATCTCTACTACAAACTCACGCTCAGGATCAGGGTGATGCAGTATGGGTGCAGTGGAGAAACGTTCCTTGAGGTGGCTGAAGGCTCTGTCAGCTGCTGGTGACCATGATAAGTGACCTCCCCTCCTCTTAGTCATTGAAGTCAGGGGGGCTGCAATGGAACTGAAATCTCTGATGAATCGTCTGTAAAAGTTAGTGAACCCAAGGAACCTCTGCATCTCCTTGACAGATGTAGGTTGGGGCCAGTTCAAGATGTGGGGGGTAGCTGGGTGGCGCTGGACCTGCTGAATGCTTCAGCTAAATCGGCATACTCCGAGGGTAGATTAGCTGAGTGCAAGCTGAAGCCAGGGAAGTCCAAGAATAACCGGATTATTGGGAGCTTGTATAACGTAGAAACGGATGATTTCTGAGTGCATGGTGCCAGTAGTCAGGCAGATGTCATTGGTGGTGTACTGGACCTGGCCGGCACCCAGAGGTCTCCCGTCTAACACTGCCACTGCCAAAGGAGATTCACAGGGTATGAGAGGAAAGTCATGAATTCTCGCGAAGTCAGCATCAATAAAATTTCCAGCCACTCCAGAATCAATTAGAGCCATTGTCTCTATCACACCATCACTAGCGACTAGTTTAACAGGTACTTTGATACACTTAGAAGCATTAGACGATTGACTTACCGCAGAGGCAGCGTGTTGCTTGGGTCTTGTGGGGCAGGAGACTTTCATATGACCGGCTTGGCCGCAGTAGAGACAGAGGTTTCTGCGATAACGACGATCTCTCTCCTCTGGAGAGATTCGAGTGTGTCCCACTTGCATCGCCTCTTGTTCGGGTACTAACGGAGGGTTCGGTGAACGGAACGTTGAACCCCTGCTGGGTCTCCTAGAGCGAATCAGATTATCGGTGCGAATGGCGAGATTAATCAGTTGATCCAAAGTTTTTCCCTCATCTCGACAAGCGAGCTCAGCCTGTAGCTCCAGATTCAGACCCTTGCGAAAAAGCAGTTTTAAGGGATTATCAGACCATCCAGTTTGTGCAGCCAGTGTGCGAAATGACAAGGCAAACTCCACTGCCATTTTTCCCCCTGCCGCAGCATGAGAATCTGTTCACCCGCTCCTTCATCTCCCTCGGGGAGATCAAACACCTCCCGGAAGCGCAGCAGAAAAGCCTCAAACGAGGGAAAAGCTGGTCGATTAAAATTCCACACGGCGGTGGCCCAGTCTAGTGCTTTGCCAGTCAGGAGAGAGCATACAAAAGCGATGCGACTTTCCTCTGTGGGGTATAGCGCCGGTTGTTGTGAGACAAACAAGGAGCATTGAAGCAAAAAACCCTTACATTTAGCTGGTGTGCCGTCGAATTTCTCCAGATAAGCTAAGCGAGGGCTGGCCGTGGGATGACTCGGAGGAGGTGCTTGGGGTGCTGGGTCTAATGGCGTTGAGGCAGACTCAGATGAAGGTAGCCGTAGCGCTTGCAAAGTTTTTACTAAATCCTCCGTGAGGGACGTGAGGCATGCTAGCTGTTGTTGATGGGCGGCTAGCACGTTAGCCTGGGCAGAGACCTCTGTAGAGAGTCTGTAGACCGCTGCTGGATCGAGATTTGGCGAAGTCTTCTGTAATGACGAGTCACCGGAGTGGGGATCCATCTGCAGCTTTTAATAAAAGGAAGACACAGTTGTACAGGCGTGGTCGAAATGAGAGAGAACAGTCCAGGGTCAAACACAGTAATCCAATAACAAAGGTGGTAACGCTCAGAAATGTCAGCCAGGGCAAAACAAGACTTCGCGGAGAATGCGTGTGAGGCTGAGGCTTAAGTAGTCCTGGTAACGAGCTGCAGGTGAGCTCGTAATCAGTGCTACGCAAGGGGTGATAGGAAATGGAGTTTAGAGGGAGAAGTCAATACTCGGGTGATGGTGACCTCTGGTGACGATCAGGGGGAACCACAGAGACCGGATTCGTTACACATATATATAACCTGTTATATATCTTTAACCTGTTGATGAAGTCCAAGATTGGACATGTGTGTGTGTTTCCTACCCAAAATACATGATTTTATAATAATATATAGATAAAATGTAATTTATTATTACGTATGCATTCAATGTACATATTTTTGTCAATATTTAGGGCATTTGTATCTTAGTCCAAGATATATATGCTATATGGTCAAAAGTTTGTGGACACCTGACCATCACACTCCCATATGTGGTTCTTCCCCAAACTGTTACCACAAAGTTTGAAGCACACAATTGTATGGGATGTCTTTGTATGCTGTGGCATTACAATTTCCTGTCACTGGAACTAAGGGGTCTAGTCCAAATCTGTTTCAGCATGACAGTCCCCCTGTGCTCAATGTGAGGTCCATGAAGACATGGTGTGTGAAGGTTGGAGTGGAAGAACTCGAGTGTCCTGCACAGAGCCCTGACCTCAACCCCACTGAATACCTTTGGGATGAACTGGAATACCGACTACACCCCAGACCTCCTCACCCAACATCAGCGCCTGATCTCACTAATGCTCTTGTGGCTGAATGAACACAAATCCCCACAGCCACGCTCCAAAATCTAGTGGAAAGCCTTCCCAGAAGAGTGGAGGTTATTATAACAACAAAGCATGGACTAAATCTGGAATGGGTGAGAATAGTGTGTATGTGTGTGTGTCAGATGGACTCTATACAAATCAAGTCAAGTGGCTTTATTGTCATTTCAACCATATACAGCTAGTACAGTACACAGAGAAGTGAAACACCATTCCTCCAGGACCATGGTGCTACATAAAACAACACAGGACTACAAGACATGCACTCAGGTGCAAACAGCACAAGACAGTACAACAACTATTAAATCAGGACAATAGGCACAGTAAGAAACAGTTCAGCTCCGACCAGTACACAGTTCTAGTATGAAACTTTCAGATATAACAGGTAGTGAAAAAGAATAACAATATGATAAAATGCCATGAATGTAAACATAACAACTATGACATAGTATTCAGCAGATAAGCTGAATTATACCATATCTGGACATAGCAATTATTGGGGTAGCAGCCAGGTAGAGTTATTATATACAATATAATAAGAATTATATACAATATTTTATAAATACAGTAGCAGCAAAAAATGAAGGTAGTAAATATAGAAATGTGCAAAAAATGCAAAGATAGTGGGACGGTGTTCAGTTGAGTGTGTGTGTGTGTGTGTTGTCAGTCCTGTCTCTGAGTATTGAGGAGTCTGATGGCTTTGGGGAAGAAATTGTTGCACAGTCTGGTTGTGAGGCCCGAACGCTTCGGTACCGTTTGCCAGATGGCAGAAGGGCAAGGAGTTTGTGTGAGGGTCGTCCACAATGCTGAGTCTGATTTTTATAAAATATGGAATAAACAATGATGGATGCCAATTACTTTTGTTATTTCTTAATAACTTAATAATTACTTAAGAGAAAATCTTTTTTCGTGGGAGGGTACCAACAAATTTGTCCACGTCTGTAATAACCTCCACTCTTCTGGGAAGGCTTTCCACTAGATTTTGGAGTGTGGCTGTGGGGATTTGTGTTCATTCAGCTACTAGAGCATTAGTGAGGTCGGGCACTGATGTCGAGCGAGGAGGCCTGGCGTGCAGTCTGCATTCCTGCTCATCCCAAAGGTGTTCAGTGGGGTTGAGGTCAGGGCTCTGTGCAGGCCACTCGATTTCTTCCACTCCAAAATACATGTACAATAATACACACACACACATATAGGAATTCATTGCTCTTCACGATCTTCACAGAGGAGCCGTCGGTGTTCAGCAGAGACTGATCGCTCTGTGCTCTCCTGAAGTCAACAACCATCTCTTTAGTTTTGTCCATGTTCAGAGACAGCTTGTTAGCTCTGCACCAGTCTGTTAGCTGCTGCACCTCCTCTCTGTATGCTGACTCATTCTTGCTGATGAGACCCACCACGATTGTGTCACCGGTGAACTTGATGATGTGATTTGAGCTGTGCATTGCTGCACAGTCATGAGTCAGCAGAGTGAACAGCAATGGACTGAGCACACAGCCCTGGGGGGCCCCAGTGTTCAGTGTGGTGGTGTTGGAGATGCTATTCCTGATCCAGACTGACTGTGGTCTCCCAGTCAGGAAGTCCAGGATCCAGTGTCAAAGGGAGATGTTCAGGCCCAGCAGGTTCAGCTTTCAGCTTTCAGGTACTGAGGAATGATTGTGTTGAATGCTGAACTGAAGTCTATGAACAGTATTTGAATGTACGTGTCCTTTTTGTCCAGGTGGGTGAGGGCCAGATGGAGGGTGGTGGTGATGGCGTCATCTCTTGAGCGGTTGGTCCAGTGAGGGATGGGTCTTGAAGGCAGCAGGGTCTTGATGTGCCTCATGACGAGCCTTTCAATGCATTTCATGATGATGGTTGTGAGTGCAATGGGACGGTAGTCATTGAGGCAGGACACTAAAGACTTCTTTGGCACTGGGACGATGGTGGTGGCCTTTAAGCACGTTCGACCAATGGCGCTGCTCAGGGATATGTTGAACATCCACAAGCTGGTCTGCACATCCTCTGAGCACTCTGCCTGGAATACTGTCTGGTCCAGCAGCCTTCTGTGGGTTGGCTCTGTGTAGAGTTTTCCTCAGGCAGGGTAAGGCACCATACCTGCTCATTGGGAGGAGGGGTGGTCTTCCTCACTGCCACGTCATTCTGCTCCTCAAACCGAGTGTAGAAGTTGTTCAGTGCATCTGGAAGGGAGGCATCACTGTCACAGGCAGGTGATGTTGTCCTGTAGTTGGTGATGGCCTGGATGCCCTACCACATGTGCTGCGTGTCGCCGCTGTCCTTGAAGTTGCTGTGGATTCTCCATGCATGTACGCTTTGCCTGTCTGATGCCCTGCGGCAGTTTGGCCCTCGCTGTTCTTAGGGCTGTCTTGTCACCTGCTGTAAAGGCGGAGTCTCAGGTCCTCAACAGTGCACACACGTCTGCAGTCTGTATTCCTCCAAATTGGGGAGGTCGCCGTCGGTTGCAGCCTCCCTGAACATATGCCAGTCAGTGTGCTCAAAACAGTCCTGAAGAGGAGAGATGGCTCCTGCTGGCCAGGAATTCACCTCCTTCAGAACCGGTTTGGAGAGTCTGATGAGCAGTCTGTATGCTGGGATTAGTATAACAGCGATGTGGCCTGAGTAGACGAGGTGGGGGCGGGGCTACACCCAGTACGCACCAGGGGTGTTTGTGTAAACAAGATCCAGCGCATTCACCTCTCTCCAGCAAGTCCACATGCTGATTGAATTTAGGGAGCACTGACTTGAAATTCGCATGGTTGAAATCTCCAGCGACAAGAAACAGTCCGTTAGGGTGTGTGTACTGCAGTTCACTAATAGCCCCACACAGTTCACAGAGTGCCTCCTTAGCATTACCGCTGGGGGGGAGTGTACACTCCTAAGCAACGCTATTGCTTAGGGTTTCCTTTATAATAAAGTTTCTTGTTGTTTTTGAGAAGCTTTCGTTTTCTTGCTAATCCTCAAACCTACGTATGTGACATGAAAGAATTCTCCATGACAAGTAATACCTGGTCCACCAAGGCCTCGGAGTTCACCTCACACCTCACCCCGTGATGGAGTGAGAGAGGACGGACTCCACGGCCATCCCTGCACTCTCGCAAGAGACCAACAGTTCCAAACAGCAAGAAATAAAACAAATATCACTGTTTGCTCGCTATTAATATTAGTTGTCCACCAAGTGAAAAAGATGCAAAAACACTGAGAAAAAAATGCTGTAAATAATGCCACTCTCACTCAACAATTCCCAGAAAGAGAAAGAGATTTAACACTACTTTATTGAGCTGTTTGACTCAGTTAGTTTTCCTGTTAATTATTATAGAACAATAAATAACATGTTAAAACAGTAATTCAAATCATTTAGGTTTGAAATACTCTTCAAACTGTTAATAAATAATGAAGTAAAATAAATAAAATAAAACCACACAATAAAAAAGAATACAACTTCAAAGTTTAAAACATTAAATCCAAAACTGCCCAATGTCTCCAACATCACATAAAAACTCCTCCCACACCTCACAATGATGTGAATACTGTAATGTTGTTTATCAGGCTAAAATATGCAAACTCTACATGGATGCAAACTGATAGCAATGCTTCTCTGCACTAGTTGAACCGACACCTTGTGTCCTGACCATTGAGAAAACAACATCAAGTGAAATCTTCTTCAAATCCACTAAACTATGCTTTTAAAATCATAAAAGACTTCTCAGCCTGCCACAGTACAGAACCAGGTGCTGGACTGTCTCCTCAGCCCCACAGAATGGCCAGTTGGTTCCTACTGCTGGATTAACATGTGCCATGTGTCTGTTCGTAGCTACGGCCTCGATAATCAACCTCCACTGTAGAGCCGCCACCCATTTCTCAGTGGGGGTTTGTACAGTGACCTCCACCGTCCTCTCAAAGAAAAGTCTAGTCCAAACACTTCTGACCACCTTTCACTCTCCTCAAAGAGGACTGGTGGTTTACTTTCACACAGATGATGTACAGTGCCTTCTACTTAGTGTCCTGAAACTTCCCCAGCTCAGGAGTCTTGAACAGAGTCTTGGACAGGATTGTGTCTGCATCATCAGATTCCTCCTGCTCCTGTGAAGGCATGACATTGATGGGTGGAAAGCTTTTATTTTGCCCCTGTCCCTGAAGTGGTTACTGCTGCAACACCTCTCTGCATCCATGTGGCAGCACTGCTCTCACTTTGTCCATAATATATTGCAGCAATCTTAGCGACTGGATTCCTGTTTCATCCTGAAGAGATGCTGCTGTTTTCCACTGTCCATACTCTCTTAGATGGCCTACCATGGTGCAGCCAGCCCTCAGCAAGCAGTTCCCCAGGGTTCTGGATGCCAGAACTCTTGTTTGTAGCAAGTGCTTGTGAAACAGTGGTTCCCCCATGATCCAGTTGCTTGGTTGTGAGATGTTCATAACTATTGAAAAGACAACATTCCAGGCTTTATCATGGACCTGTAGAAAGGTGTGAAGTTGCTCATGTCCAGTTCATTGATGCTTAGTAGAAACAGCTGCTTGTCATAACCATGACCTGCTGCATTTCTGAGAAGTGTACAGGCAACTGCACTTTTTGACCATGTAGTACACTGTTATAGAAGGGGATTTTTTTATAGTCACACTGTCTGGTGTCACCCAGATGAGGATGGGTTCCTTTTGAGTCTGGTTCTTCTCAATGTTTCTTCTTCCTATTGTCTCAGGGAGTTTTTCCTAGCCACCGTTGCCTCTGGCGTACCCATTAGGCATAAATTCATAAATTTTAAATTTATATCAATTCAATTCAATTCAATTTTATTTGTATAGCGCTTTTAACAATGGACATTGTCACAAAGCAGCTTTACAGAAATAAATGGATTCACAAAAATATATTGTAAATATTTAAATTTATCACTGTGAATTTATCCCTAATGAGCAAGCCAGTGGCGACGGTGGCAAGGAAAAACTCCCCGAGATGATATGAGGAAGAAACCTTGAGAGGAACCAGGCTCAAAAGGGAACCCATCCTCATCTGGGTGCAACGGATAGTGCAATTATAAATAAATCCCTTCTATTGTGTACTATATGGACAAATAGTGCAATTGTGCAACCAATAAATTCATCACAGTATTTGCAAGAGGTCCGGCTGGTTAAAATCTATCCACTGTCCACTGATGGAGTCCTGAGTACGAAGCTGCTCGTGGCAACTGCAGCCCCAAAGCCACTACAGCAATCGCAGTCCCAAGCCATTACAGTACAGCTCCCCATATGTGATCCCCAAGCCATCTCCACAGCCCCCAGGTGGCACCATCCCCAGCAATCCAAACAGTTCTTCAGGCAGTCCATATGGGGCCACCCCCAGCAGCAGCGAGCGAACTCAACCGATGAGAACTCCAACCAGAAGTAGGGCATCAGGATGGGTCAGGCAGCGAGGAGGAGCAGAAGGGGTCAGGATCACTGGCATCACTGGCATCTCAGAAGTAGCATGTGTAGCTCGACAGAGAGTGAGGGAGAGAGAGAGATGGAGAGAAAGGAAGAGATTGTTAGGTGAGCTTTTGTCCTCTAATGGTTAAGCACGATGTACTTTGCATGCAGAGTGCAAGCAGGGACTCCGGCAAGACTAGCTATGACAGCATAACTGAAAGGGAGAGCCAGAAGCTAACACAGACATGAGGGCACCCTGGGACATAAGGCAGCCAGCCACTCCACCGTCGACAAACCTGAGTGAACGTGTGAGAGTGGGGGGGCGACAGCATCCAAACATCCCAGTTCACCACAACACTCTATGCCTGTGAAACCCTCCAGACCTGCCCCTGTACCTAAGAAAACTATTCACAAAAGGCTTGACTAAACAAATATGTTTTCAGCCTAGACTTAAACACTGAGACTGTGTCTGAGCCCCGAACACTAAGTGGAAGGCTGTTCCATAACTGTGGGGCTTTGTATGAGAAAGCTCTACCCCCAGCTGTAGCCCGCATTATTCGAGGTACCAACAAATAGCCTGCATCTTTTGATCTGAGTAGGCGTGACGGATCATAAAAGACCAAAAGTTCGCTCAGGTACTGTGGCGCGAGACCATTTAGTGCTTTATAGGTCAATAGTAGTATTTTATAATCAATACGAAATTTGATTGGGAGCCAATGCAGTGTGGATAAGATAGGGGTGATGTGGTCATATCTTCTGGTTCTAGTAAGGACTCTCGCTGCTGCATTCTGGACTAACTGGAGCTTGTTTATGCATCTACTGGAACATCCAGACAGTAAGGCATTACAATAATCCAACCTAGAGGTAACAAAAGCATGAACTAATTTTTCTGCATCGTGTAGTGACAATATATTTCTTATTTTAGCAATATTTCTGAGATGAAAGAAAGCAATCCTAGTTATATTATCTACATGATCTTCAAAAGAAAGACTAGAGTCGATAATCACACCAAGGTCTTTTACTGCTGCACATGATGAAACAGAAAGGTCATCCAGAGTTATTATGTAATCAGAAAGCTTACTTCTAGCTGCATGTGGTCCTAGTACAAGTACTTCTGTCTTGTCAGAATTAAGTAAGAGAAAGTTAATAAGCATCCAGTTTCTAATGTCTTTTACACATTCCTCAACTTTATTAAGCTGGTGTCTGTCATCTGGCTTTGCTGAAACATACAACTGTGTGTCATCAGCGTAACAGTGGAAGCTAATACCATGCTTACGAATAATTTTGCCCAGAGGTAGCATATATAAAGAAAAGAGCAGTGGGCCTAAAACAGAGCCTTGCGGAACACCAAACTTTACCTTAGCATGAGAAGAGAAGTCACCATTTACGTTTACAAACTGATAACGATCAGTCAAATAAGACCTGAGCCAGGAAAGGGCTGTTCCCTTAATGCCTACTACATTTTCTAGTCTATTGAGGAGAATAGCATGATCAATGGTATCAAAAGCTGCACTAAGGTCAAGCAGCACCAGCAAGGAGACACAACCCTGATCAGAGGCCAGTAGTAAGTCATTTACAACTTTTACCAGTGCTGTCTCTGTGCTATGATGAGGCCTAAATCCTGACTGATACATTTCATGAATGTTATTCCTATGTAAGTATGAGCATAGCTGCTGTGCTACAACCTTTTCAAGGACCTTGGAAATAAAGGGGAGGTTTGATATTGGCCTGTAGTTGGACAGTTGACAGGGATTGAGGTCAGGTTTTTTAATCAGGGGCTTGATAACTGCTAATTTAAAAGATTTAGGTACATAGCCAATGCTAAGGGAAGAATTGATTATCTTTAAAAGAGGTTTGATTGTTTCAGGAATTATCTGTTTGAGGAAACAAGTAGGTAAAGGATCTAGCATACAGGTTGATGATTTTGATGATGAAATTAGTGAAATTAGTTCAGTCTCTTCAAGGGGACTAAAGCGTTGTAGTTGTTTATCTAATATTATCATATTATCATCTACAGGGTTAGTTATAGAACTGTCCGGTTTTAAATTAATAGTCTGAATTTCTAGCCTGATATTTTCAATTTTACCATTGAAAAAATTCATGAAGTCATCGCTGCTATATAATGATTGTGTGCGTGTTTCTATTGTGGTCTTATTCCTAGTTAATTTTGCTACAGTATTAAATAAGAATCTAGGATTATTTCTGTTATCTTCAATTAGGGTGGAGAGATACATTGATCTAGCAGCACTAAGAGCTTTCTTATAGCTCAATAGGCTCTCCTTCCATGCTATTTGAAATACTACCAAGTTAGTTTGACGCCATTTACGTTCTAGTTTTCGAGTGGTCTGTTTTAAAGTTCGTGTGTGATCGCTATACCAGGGTGCTAGCTTTTTCTCCCTAATTATTTTTCTTTTAAGTGGAGCTACCTTATCTAGTGAGTTGCAGAACGTTGATTCTAAACATTCAGTTGCCTGGTCAAGTTCTTCGGGATCAGACGGTGATCCAATCATGGTTGATAAATCTGGGAGATTACTGATAAAACTCTGTGCAGTTGTTGACGTGAACGTACGTTTGACACGGTGACGTGGCAAGGTGCATATACTATGATTAATACACATTTTAAATGAGATGAGGTAATGATCTGAGATAGCTTCAGACTGTGGACATGAGACTATATTTTCTATATTTAATGTTAGTATTAAATCAAGAGTGTGACCACCACTATGGGTGGGTCCTATTACATTCTGATTAACCCCTACAGAATCTAGAATGGACACAACTGCTGTTCTCAGAGGGTCATCTGGATTATCAAAATGAATATTAAAGTCTCCAACAATTAATGCCTTGTCTAAAGAAACAACCAGGTTAGAGATGAAATCCGCAAATTCACACAGGAATTCAGAATATGGCCCTGGGGGTCTGTAAATAATAATTACTGGAATCACCTGGGTAGACTTATTTTTAGTGGCTACGTATGTTATGTTAGAATAAAGAACTTCAAACTTGTTGAATTTATGACTAGGTTTTTGTGTGACGGCTAGATTATCATTATAAATGACTGC
Source organism: Pangasianodon hypophthalmus (assembly GCF_027358585.1). Taxonomy (NCBI): domain Eukaryota; kingdom Metazoa; phylum Chordata; class Actinopteri; order Siluriformes; family Pangasiidae; genus Pangasianodon; species Pangasianodon hypophthalmus. The sequence continues at coordinate 12,738,544 of NC_069739.1, forward strand.
GACGCCTCCTCCTTTGCCAGTTAGACGGGGCTGATGTATGTAACTGTACCCGGGAGGACTAGCTTCATTTAATGCTACAAACTCGTTTGGTTTAATCCACGTTTCTGTTAAACACAGTACATCAAACTCCTGATCAGTAATGGTTTCATTAACAATAAGCGCTTTAGACGTAAGAGATCTAATATTCAACAGTCCTAGCTTCAGATCAACAGTGCTGGCTATGCATTCGGTATGGTTTAATTTTATGTTAATTAGATTACTAAAACAAACTGTCTGAGTATGTCTATAATTTTGTTTAGCTCGGGGAACAGACACAGTCTCAATACGGTGGAACCTAAGTGACGACTCAGTGCAGCTAGCAGACGGTCGGTTTAGCCTGCTTGTCTGCTCCCTGGCCTTGGCCCTGGATTGTCACCGATTAACTAGGCCTGTTCTGAGACTATGTGCTATGCTGCAAGAAATGAGAGCAGCACCTTCCCGAGTGGGATGGACACCGTCCCACCCTAACAGGCCAGCCTTGCCCTCAAAGTTAGTCCAATTATCTATAAAGCCCACATTGTTTTCGGAGCACCACCTGGACATCCAGCAGTTCAGCGACCATAACCTGCTGTAAGCTACATCGCCATGCCGCATTGGGATGGGGCCAGAGCATACTACAGCATCGGACATCGCCTTCGCTAATTTACACACCTCTACCAAGTTAATCTTAGTAACCTCAGACTGATGAAGGCGTATATCATTAGCTCCTACATGAATAACTATCTTTGAGAACCTGTGCTTGCCTAAGACCCTAAGATTACCTGCTATGTCCGGCGCCCTGGCTCCCGGTATACACCTAACTAAAGCTGCTGGTGCCCCTAAAGGCCTAGCTAATTTCACGTGCCGCAAGATAGAGTCACCTATAACCAGAGCTCTTTCAGGTTTCTCAGCGGGTGCTTCACTGAGGAGAGCAAACCTGTTGGACACGTGAAGCGGAGAGGAGTGGTGCTCCTGTGGGCGAGCCTTAGCGTTAGCTTTGGCTTTGCGATTATGCCGCCGAGTCGTCACCCATTCGCCCCGCTGTGAGGGCTCTAATGCCGGAGTTGGGGGATTACTAACTCCGCCTAAGGCATCCAGACTTTCCCCTACAGAAACTACGCTGCTCTCACTCTCACTAACCCTCTCTAGAGACTGGATGCGCACCTCTAATGCAGCAATCTTCTCCGTCAGAGAGCTAACTAACATGCATTTATCACAAATAAAGTTAATACTAACGACGGAGGAAGAGTGACTAAACATCCTGCACTCAACACACTGAACAAGCTGAATGTTAGACATGTTGTTTAACGCACCTTAGTCGAAGATTTGTTGATATTATTGTAGACGGCGTGGATCCGGTGTGAATGGCCTCCGCTCGCTGTCTTGACAAAATACAAAAGCGCACTTCGAGAGAAAAAAAAATGAAAATACGGTAGAAGAGAACGTGAAAAATACAACAGATGAAAACGATAGCGCGATATTATTGATTTAAAAAAAGAAAGAAACAGTATAGTTAAGACGCCGATGCAGGCAAGAAACTCCCGGCAAAACAATTCGAAAACAGGAAGTGACGCCACTGCATTGAATATCCTGAATTTATATATTTCTGTAAAGCTGCTTTGTGACAATGTCCATGGATAAAAGCACTATACAAATAAAATTGAATTGAACTCCAATCTTCCCGAGGTTTTCCCCATACAGGAGTCTTTGTGCTGTCTGTAAATGGAATGTCTTGACATGGCTTCTATGTCCAAAGGCCTTGTCCCCCTTCCTGTACTGGCAGATATAACACAGCTTCACTGGTCCATTGCTGGCCTCACCAAAAGAAGTACACCAGCTTTTGTTGAACAGCTCTTAATATTTCTGCTGGGGGAACCAAACTGTCATCTTGTGCCATAGCGTGGAGACAGTCAGGCTTTTTGTGACCAAGACTCTCCCTCTGTAGGACAGCTGACGTTACAGCCAGTTCCATTTAGACAACTTGCTGACACCTTATCTGGCACACCTACCCAGTTTTATTGCTGCTACTTTTCAGTGCCCAAGAAAACACCTAGTACTTCCATGCCCTCCCTTCTCCACTGCACATGACTAGCAAGGTGAGGAGGGCCTACACTGTCCCACTGGCCCATAAGAAACCCTTCACTCTTTGCCCAGTTGGTTAAGGAAGCTTTCTCAGAGTTCTAAACTCTCCCCAAGTTTTATCCTGACCTGTAATACAAAACAAGTAACATCATCTGGACAGGCAGATACAGAGCAACTTATTCTAATAGGATCTCCTGTTACAATAAAATCATTGGTTTTTTCCTTATCTGACACAGCAGTGGCACTATGACAAGGCTGTATAGCTGTCACAGCTCTCTGTACCCACCTCCATCTGTCAGTGGATCACCAGCTTCCTGACAGACAGGCAGCAGCTAGTGAGGCTGGGAAAATTCACATCCAACACACGCACCATCAGCACTGGAGCTCCTCAGGGCTGCGTTCTCTCCCCACTGCTTTTCTCCCTCTACACAAATGACTGCACCTCTAAGGACCCCTCTGTCTAACTCCTGAAGTTTGCAGATGACACTACAGTCATCGGTCTCATTCAGGACGGCGACGAGTCTGCTTACAGACAAGAGGTTGAGCGGCTGGCTGTCTGGTGCAGTCACAACAACCTGGAGCTGAACACGCTCAAAACTGTGGAGATGACAGTGGACTTCAGGAGAAACCCCCCTGCTCTCCCCCTTCTCACCGTCATGGACAGCACTGTGGCTGCAGTGGAGTCATTCAAGTTCCTGGGCACCACCATCTCTCAGGACCTGAAGTGGGACATTCACATTGACTCCATTGTGAAAAATGTAACCAGCAGAGGTTGTTCTTCCTTCGTCAACTGAAAAAGTTCAACCTGCCACAGGCGCAGATGACACAGTTTTACTCAGCTGTTATTGAGTCGGTTCTGTGCTCTTCTATAACTGTCTGGTTTGGGTCAGCCAGCAAATCAGATATAAGAAGACTGCAACGGACTGTTAGGACAGCAGAAAGGATCATTGGTGTGCACCTGCCCAACCTTCAGGACTTGTACAACTCCAGAGTGAAGAAGCGGGCAGCTAACATCATCACAGACCCCTCTCACCCCGGCCACAACCTGTTTGCACTCCTCCCTTCAGGCAGACGTTACAGATCTCTGTGCACTAGAACATCTAGGCATAAAAACAGTTTTTTCCCCCATGCCATGTTTTTTGTTCTCATGTAAGATATGTATGTATGTACCAAGAGCACCTTAAAGAAAACCACAACAAATTCCTTGTGTGTCTGCGTGCACACTTGGCGAATAAAGCTAATTCTGATTCTGATTCTGTCCTGACAGGGGATATCCTTGTCTGATTCCCCTTTTAACAGGTACTGGGTAACTCAGTCCACCTCCCGTCTTTAGCATTACCAAAGCCCTGTGTACAGCAGTTTTATCATTGCAATAAAATTCCCTCAAAATCCAAAAGCACTTAAAACATTAAAAAGACACTTTGCCCAGTTCTATCAAAAGCTTTTTCCAAGTTTAATGACAAAATGCCAATATTAGGGTTGTCTAGCATTGCAATATCTATAACATCTCTTGTTAAAAACAGATTTTCTATGATGCATGCATGAAAACCTTATCATTGGGCATATATTGTATACAGGAATGTGTTTGCAAGGGCCTAGGAGACAGTTTTATCTTTGTGCTGACCTTGGGTTATAAGTCTAGGTAGATGTTTTGGGAAAGGATTTTTTGGTATGTGGGCAGTTGAGGATTGAACCTTTAAGAAATAACACCTGTGTAAGCAAATGAATGAAGCTTCAATAAAAAAAAAAATATTCCTCTTCTTCACCTTTGTGCCTGCTTGCATTTTTATTAAGGAGAAAAATACTTCAATTTTTTCAATTCAATTCAGTTTTATTTGTATAGCGCTTTTAACAATGGACATTGTCACAAAGCAGCTGTACAGAAATAAATACATTCAAATTAAATTATATCAACATAAATTGTAAATGTGTGAATTTATCCCTAATGAGCGAGCCAGAGGCGATGGTGGCAAGGGAGAAGCTTCGAGACAATATGAGGAAGAGAACTTGACAGGAACCAGACTCAAAAGGGAACCCATCCTCATCTGGGTGATAATGGATAGTGCAATTATAAATAATCCCTTCTATAAGTGTGTACTACATGGACAAATAGTGTAATTTTGTAACCAGTAAATTCATTACAGTTTTCACATGAAGTCTGGTTTGTTGAACCTATCCACTGTCCACTGATGGAGACCTGAGTGCAAAACTGCTCGTGGCAACGGCAGCCCCAAAGCCTCCACAGCAATTGCAGTCCCAATCCATCACAGTACAACTCCCCATATGAAATCCCCAAGCCATCTCCACGGCCCCCAAGTGGCACCATCCCCAGCAATCCCAATATTCTTCAGGCCATCCATGTGGGGCCCCCAGCAGCAGCGAGCGATCTCCAACCGATGAGAACTCCAACCAGAAGTAGGGCATCAGGATGGATCAGGCAGGTCCGGAGAGCAGAAGGGGTCAGGATCACTGGCATCTCAGGAGTAGCATGTGTAGCTCGACAGAGAGAGAGAGAAAGCGAGAGAGAGATTGCTAGGTAAGCTTTTGTCCCGTAATGGTTAAGGACATATTTTGTAGTTTGTGTGCAGAGTGCAAGCAGGGACTCTGGCAAGACTAGCTGAGACAGCATAACTAAAAGGGAGATCCAGAAGGTAACACAAGCTGCGTTTACATGGACACTAATAATCCGATCGTAATTGGACTAGAAGCACAATCAGATTTAAAAAGTTACATGTAAACACGTCAATCGGAATGAATTGGCCAAAACCGATTAAAATTTCATTTGGATCGTAAGGGGTGGTTTAAACCTTTTCTAATCCGATGGAGAGGACATGTAAACACTTCATCGGATTGAAAATGAAACCAGATAGTTCTGCGCATGTGCAATGACGTACAAATCACGTAATGACGTATGACGCACGGCTGTCAGCGGTATTGGGGCTCTGACCGTAGCCTCACCAGGTGCTATGTTCCCCTCCACCATTGAGCATAGTGTCATAAATGACTGTTGTGTCATCCTAAAATTCTCCTTCCACTCCTCGTCTGTGAAGTGGTGCAAGACGACGTTGTCCCACCAGTCCTTGCTTCGGACCCTCATCCACAGACGCCTTGTTCTGGGCTCGGGAAGGGGCATTTTAATTGCTTGATAAATACACGCAGTACCGCACAAAACATCACGCGCTCGTCGTCTTCTAATTAGCAGCTGAAATAGGCAAATCTTAAGTCTGCTTTTTAAAACGAAGAAAAGAAGCAATGGCGAGAGAGTGGCTGCTAGTATCTGCATGTTGGAACGGCGGGAAACGTGTATTCGTGCACTGTGCGCATGTCAGAAGATCAAATCTGATTCTGTCATGTAAACGCGCATATCAACCCGATTACTTTATTCAGTGTTCTTGTAAACACTGCGATCGGATTAATCAATCTGATTGATTTCATTCCGATTGAAACAAAAAGTGTCCATGTAAACGTGACTACAGACATGAGGGCACCCTGGGACTTAAAGCAGCCAGCCACTCCACCGTCAACAAACCTGAGTGAACACGTCAGAGTGGGGGGGGCGACAGCATTCCAGTTCACCACAATACTATGCCTGTGAATCCTCCAGATCTGCTCATATAACTATGAAAAAATTATTCACAAAAGGCTTGACTAAACAAATATGTTTTCAGCCTGGAAACTGTGTCTGAGCCCCAAACACTAATTGGAAGGCTGTTCCATAACTGTGGGGCTTTGTAAGAGAAAGCTCTACCCCCTGCTGTAGCCTTCACTATTCAAGGTACCAACAAATAGCCTGCACCTTTTGATCGAAGTAGGCATGGCAGATCATAAAAGACTAAAATATAGCTCAGGTACTGAGGCATGAGACCATTCAGTGCTTTATAGGTCAATGGTAGTATTTTATAATCAATACAAAATTTGATTGGGAGCCAGTGCAATGTGGATAAGATAGGGGTTGTTATGGGGCTAGGCGATAGGATGTACAAGGTCTTTTTTGTACAAGGTCAAAAGTTAAATTTTCAAAGTCAGCCTTTCTACTCTTCTACATTTCCCATATATTATTAGATCTTTCACAGAAAGTCTTATCTTGCAATGGTTTAGTGTTGAATTGCCAGTAGTACTTGTAAGGCTAAAATATAAAGTGTTATTATCATAGCCTGCTGCTCTCCTATGACCAAGGATGGAAATAGGTGCAGTCGAAGGTTAAATGCATGTTTTAATTTTATGACATAAATATCTGACTCCAATACATTTAATTATTTGACTCCAATTTATAATACCTGTTAACTTAATTATCTGACTCCAATTTACTATGTTATCTTAATGTAACTGATTCCAAAGAATAATCTTTTAGTTATGGCTGGAAGTGTAATATCTTATTGTATCAATTGTATTTAATATAAAACAGCTCCATGCTAAGCTTTCATGATAAAGTGACGTTCCTACGTCAGTGGCTTTTATATAGCCTATTTATTAAACAATTATTCTGTTAGCTCAGAGGTTTCTATCGACATGCAAGCCTAGGCCTTTCCTATTTAATTGCCAGAGGTTTAAACTTGGAAGTATTAGCCTTTTATCTTAGTTTGTCAAAGGTCACTTTCAAACATGCCTAATATCAAGGTTCAAGGTTCAAGGTTCATTTATTTGTCATTCAACATGTTAAAAACATGAAAGAACGAAAACTGTTTCCCAGGTCCAGCGTTAAAAAAGCTAATAATAAATAGATAATAAATAACCTAAGACCAATGATAAAAACCTAAAATCATCATAACATATAAAACACATTATTAAAAAATAAGCTACATGTTGGGATAAAGTGCAGTAAAAGGTGCAGAGGACAGCTTATTGCACAGAGTTCATGAGCCTCACAGCCTCAGGGAAGAAGCTGCACTTCAGCCTTGTTGTCCGAGCACTGAGGCTGCGCAGCCTTCTATCTGAGGGGAGGAGGGTGAACAGTTCATGGGCTGGGTTGGTGGGGTCCATCATGATGCTCGTTGCTCTGGTTCTACATCTGCTGATATAGATGCCCTCTAAAGAAGGGAGGCTGCTATTGGTCATTTTTTGAGCAGATTTAACCACTCTTTGCAGAGCCTTCTATACTAAAACTTTAGCTAGGAATCTATTTCTTATAATCACACAAATCATTCAAGTCATGCACTCTTAATTGTACAATTGTACTTAATTGTACTCTTAATGGGTTTATTGTACAAAAAGCAAATAGGCTACGCGACAGAAAATAAAAACAGAGAAGTCACAGAATCAATGGACAGAATCATGGGCAAGGGACGCGTGATGGTTACACATCTGGATACTATTTTAATTAAGCTCCTGAGAATGAGTCTGTGAGAACAAAGGCAAAAGGTCTCCCATGCAGACCAGGTGGTGCCAGCATGTATATGTGTGGGTGTAGGTGTGTGTGTGTGTGAAGAAAAAACATATACTGTAAATGTTGTTTCCTAAACCTATATGATATTTACAATGTCACCATATTGTTCACCATGAAATATGGATTGGATTGATACTAAAGATGCCCTGAGGAATATTGTAGTTAAGCCTAGTTGTTACGATCACCAGCTGGAGTGCCCATGGACTCCACTAGAGGGCACTCCACCCCGGACTCTTGCCATTGTTCTCAGGACTCCATTTCCCATGTGTTCCTTGCCCCACCTGTGTCATGTGCTACCCTTGTTTTTGTGTCATGTTCTGATTGGTTTCTTTGTTTCATGTGTCATGTTCTCATTGGTTGTTGTCCTGTATAAGAGTTGCTCACCCACGCTCCTAGTTTGCTGATTGTTATTGTGTTTATGTTTATTGCCATTCCTAGTTTCTGTGTTTCCGTGCTTCCTAGTTTACCTGTGTTTTGACCCTTGGACTGTTTTCCTCGTTTTTGATTGTTCGCTGCCTGCCCTGACCATTGCCTGTGTTTCGGATTACTCTTTTGTCTCTGCCTTTGTCCGTACTGTTTGCTGGTGCTCGACCCTGCCTGTTTTGACCACGTTTGTAAATAAAGCCTTGCACTTGGATCCCCAACTCCGTTGTCGACCTCCCCACGTTACACTAGTTTAGATGATCAGGTTTAGTTCACATGGTCTCTCTGACCCACATTCCTGATCACTTTAACTTTAGATGAATTACTGCCACAATTTATAAATCTACTACATACTTAGGTTGTGGCAGTATTTTTGTGCTAAAATCTGTGGTGACCATGTGACCATGTGCAAGGAAGCTATAAAACCATGCACCTCACTCACAGACTTTGTGTAGCCAAGTTAATTACAGCTTGCTTACTGATTGCTGGATTTCAACTGTCCTGTGAACAATCGGGAAGTGATGTGACATCCCTGACCAGAGAATGCGGGCAGCTTAACCTAAACAGCTAATTTTCTACACCACTGCAGTTCTAGTACGTGCTTTGAGTGGCTAGGGCCCGGGGCACTGCTCCTTTGCCCACAGTTGTGAAATTAATACAGTAACATTTTTTCATTTAGCAGACGCTATTATCTATTAAAATTTAAAACCAGTGTTCTATAAGATTTTTTCCCAGTGTTTCAGTCTCAGAATGTTCGAGAATGATGCAAAACTGGTTGAGATGAAATTATTGGTGTTTATTATTAGTGTGCCTTTCTACGGTTGATAAGGAGGATCAATGTAAATTATAAAAGTAATCCAGTGCCATCCAGTGATGTTTGTGTATGCAGCTGCATATGGCAAATTATATAAACAATTTCAAATTATGACAATCACATGAAACATGCAAGAGTTAAGAAAAAGACTGTTAAAAGAGTAGAAAATTAAGCTCTGCCTCCATTTAAATCACTACACGCTAAGGAAAAAGAACTATAAAAATACAACTGCCAGTTGGTTTGTTTATAAAAGAGGGAAAATGATTTCTCACAGCAGACACAGAAATCCTGAAAGGGGCAAAACATGAAAGAGATAACTCAAAAGACATTAACAAATAAATCACAGGAAATCAAATGCATAAATCAAAACAAAGCCCAACAACTAAAACAAAACAAAACAAAACAAAGGCAATGACTAAAATAAAGACAAAGACAAAGATAAAGACAAAAACCTAAATAATGCAGAGATAAGAAAATAAAGACAAAGCAAAGACAACAATAAAGCAAAGACAATAGCCAGCAGTGGATCCAATCTGCTTCAATACACTCCATTAATCCTGGAAGCTTCCAGGCGAGCTCAGGAAACACCAGGAATCCAGGGGTCTCATTTATCTACTGTGCATAAGCATAGGTTTGTGTGTAAACCATATGTACGCACTTTTCTATCCATTGAATAGATTGAGCAAGTTTCGCTTATGTGTGAGGATGTGTGTATATTTCCACATACTCCTGACTATGTCTATGCAAGAAAACTGTAATAGTAGGTAAATTGACTATGTGGAGCTTCTATATTATCTATCATATCAGCATATTTGAGAGGACTGTGTTTTTTAGCACCACTGAGAGTAAGGAGTGGATAATCAGTCAATTTCGTTTGTCCAGTGCAGTTTTAGTTGATCTCTGTTCTAGTGCTTTTAGCTACGAGTACATTTCAGAGAGAAATTAGAGACGGTACTTGCATTTCTCAACCAACTACAAGTTAAATAATAACACATATTACCTTCATTCATATCACTCTCACTGCAATACATTACATTTCAAAAACCAGCAGTGAAAAAGACAACAAAATGACAAAATGATGAGAGTTATATATATATATATATATATATATATATATATATATATGTATGTATACATACATACATACATATATATATATATATATATATATATATATATATATATATATATATATATATATACACACACACACCGATCAGCCATAACATTATGACCACCTGCCTAATATTGTGTTGGTCCCCCTTTTGCTGCCAAAACAGCCCTGACCCGTCGAGGCATGGACTCCACTAGATCCCTGAAGGTGTGCTGTGGTATCTGGCACAAAGACATTAACGGCAGATCCTTTAAGTCCTGTAAGTTGTGAGGTGGGGCCTCCATGGATCGGACTTGATGGCCAGCACATCCCACAGATGTTCAATTGGATTGAGATCTAGGGAATTTGGAGGCCAAGTCAACACCTTGAACTCATGTTGTCATGTTCCTTGAACCATTCCTGAACAATTTTTACAGTGTGGCAGGGAGCATTATCCTGCTGAAAGAGGCCACTTCCATTAGGGAATACCGTTGCCATGAAGGGGTGTACCTGGTCTGCAACAATGTTTATGTAGGTGGTATGTGTCAAAGTAACATCCACATGAATGCCAGGACCCAAAGTTTCCCAGCAGAACATTGCCCAGAGCATCACACCGCCTCCGCCAGCTTGTGTTCTTCCCATAGTGCATGCTGGTCCCATCTCTTCCCCAGGTCAACGATGCACACGCACCCGGCCTTCCACATGATGTAAAAGAAAATGTGATTTATCGGACCAGGCCACCTTCTTCCGTTGCTCCGTGGTCCAGTTCTGATGCTCACCTGTCCATTGTAGGCACTTTTGGCAGTGGACAGAGGTCAGCATGGGCGCTCTGACAGGTCTGTGGCTACACATCCCCATGCACTGTGTGTTCTGACTCCTTTCTATCAGAGCCAGCATTAACTTTTTCAGCAATTTGTGCTACAGTAGCTCTTCTGTGGGATCAGACCAGACAGTCTAGCCTTCACTCCCCACGCGCATCAGTGAGCCTTGGGTGCCCATGACCCTGTAGCTAGTTCACCGGTTGTCCTTCCTTGGACCACTTTTGGTAGGTACTAACCACTGAATACCAGGAACACCCCACAAGGCCTGCCGTTTTAAAGATGCTCTGACCCAGTCGTCTAACCATCACAATTTGGCCGTTGTCAAAGTCTCTCTAATCCTTACGCTTGCCCATTTTTCCTGTTTCCAACACATCAACTTCAAGAACCGACTGGTCACTTGCTGCCTAATATATCTCTTGTATATGCACCTGTGATAAATACTAATTTTTGCTGTTGGTAATAACACACAGATGGGAACAATCACACGTTACCTGCTGGTTTAAACCACCTCCTCTTTCTGGCCACAGCTGACACTTGATCACGACCCAGCTGTCACAATTACATTCATTAATTTCCATAATACCAGAGCATTTTAGGACTGTTTATGAAACCCTTTTTATTAAAAATCTTTTTTAATGACTGGTTTATTTTTAAAATGTGGTAAATAATAATGATAATTTTCAAAGCAATATTCAAGTGCTGAACAAATAAAATGCTAAATAAGGATGACACCCCTTTAGTCAGCACTTCAGAACCCAGTCTGTCAGTGAAGTTCATTCTGTAGTGATTATTGTTGTGCCCTTATTGTTTTGTTATTAATTAACATATATATTTATTAACATAATTGTTACCAAACACAATAAAAAATAAAAAGATTAAACCAGTGTGTAATCATTTTTGTTACAAACCTATCTGGGGCTGGGGCTATTACTTCACGTGGCCTAGTGTGTAAATGTGAGTGTAGAAATTTAACAAAACATGCTGGGTATCTTTTTTCTCCACAATTCATTAAACATATATTTTTACATATGGTTAGTGAGTAGGTTTGTCCTAATCTACAAAAACTAGCTTATTAATGTACAATAATCTAACTTACCATCACCAAAACAAGTAACGAATAAAAGACATTTTTACTGAATTGGGGAAGAGGCAAATTTTTTTTTTACTTCTTTATAAAAAAAAAAAACTATAGGGGTTTCGTGTCCAGACCACAAAGATCTATTTTATTTTAATGGATCCTTACATAACATGTGAGTACCAGCTATTTGATTAATTTGATTAATTAATCAGTTTATAGGTTACATTCCAGTAATAGTCATCATACTTTTACAAGTCCTAAGTTTACTTTTACAAGTCCTAAGTCTTTAATGAAAAATATGACATCATTATTTCCAAGATTTAAAACTCTTCAAAACTCTTACATTTTAAGAACTGCCAAAAATAAAATTAATGTGTTAAACATAGTTTTAAATCCTGCTGTTACACCAAATTTGTTCTAAGCCAAGGTACACTGAAATAAAGCACCCATGCAAAGTGTTTATACAAAGCTCTGATGCAAATCACTCGTTGCTTTTGCAAATAATGTGGGATGTTTCAGTATCACTTTGACAGTCATAGTTTGGCCTGGCTTTCTTTCACTCAAGCAAACATAAACTAAATGCTATCTGTATTTGCTTTGTCTTTTACATTTTTCAGATCAGAGTTTGGCCAGAGGGAGCTACTTCTGCACTACAGGATTGCTTTGAGTGCACAGACTGGAGTATCTTCAGAGAAGCAGCTACCAAACATCATTTCACTGTAGCTGAACATCTCACTGTAGCTGAACATCTCACTGTAGCTGAATATGCAGCTACAGTGAATGGCTACATCAAGTGCACTAATGATGTCACAGTCACAGAAATAATCAAAACATGTGCCAACCAGAAGCCAAGGTTTACAACTGCGGTACACAAACTGCTGAAATCCCAGGATGCCACATTTAGATGAGGCAGCTCTAAGGGCGACAAGAAAGAATTTGTCCCATGGCATCAGGTTGGCAAAGCAAAATCATGCAAAGAAAATCTCCAGTCACTTCAACAACACCAGAGATGCTCAGCGCATATGGCAAGGTATTCAGGCCATCATGGACTACAAGATTCCACCATGTGCTGCTGAGGCTGACACTGATGTCTCTCTCCCAGATGCACTCAACTCATTCTATGCACAGTTTGAACCAGGAAGGAAATCCACCCAGGTACTCTGCTTATCCTCAGCACACGTGAGGAAAACACTCTCCAGACTCGACACTTGCAAAACTGTAGGACCTGATAACGTACCTGGGTGAGTGCTCAAAGACTGCGTAGATCAGCTGGCTGTAGTCCTGACAGATATCTTCAACATCTCCCTGAGCCTTCTACCACCATAACCAGTGCCAAAGAAATCCACAATGTCAAGTCTCAATGACTACACATAACCCCATAACTCTTTTCAAAGTGTGAAAAGAGACAATTATTGCTTATTTTACAAAAGTACTCTAAAATGACCTGGACAGATTTGTTGGTACCCCTAAATGTTAGAAATAATTAGATTATTGTGATATTTTAAACTAACTGTTTTCTTTAATCAGTATCACACGTCTTCAATCTTATAATCAGTCATTCAGCCTATTTAAATGGAGAAAAGTAGTCACTCTGCTGTTTGGTGTACTACACTGAACATGGACCAGAGAAAGCAAAGGGGAGAGTTGTCTGAAGAGATCAGAAAGAAAATTATAGACAAGCATGTTAGAGGTAAATGCTGTAAGACCATCTCCAAGCAGCTTGATGTTCCTGTGAACACAGTTAGAAATATTATTAAGAAGATTATGGTCCATGGGACTGTAGCCAACCTCCCTGGATTTGACCGCAAGAGGAAAATCGACCTCAGATTGAACAGAAGGATATTATGAATGGTAGACAAAGAGCCAAGGAAAACGTCCAGAGTGATACAAGCTGAATTCCAAGGTCAAGGTACATCAGTGTCTGATGGCACCATCCATCGCTTTTTGAGCACCAGTGGGCTCAATGGAAGAAGAACGACTGGAATTTCCAGAAGACTGGAGTTTGCTAAAATGCATATTAACAAGCCACAATGCTTCTGTTAGAATGTCCTTTGGACAGATGAGACAAAACTGGAGCTTTTCGGCAAGTCACATCAGCTCTATGTTCACAGACGAAAAAATGAAGCTTTCAAAGAAAAGAACACCATACCTACTGTGAAACATGGAGGAAGCTCGATTATGTTTTGGGGCTGCTTTGCTGCATCTGGCACGGGATGCCTTGAATCTGTGCAGGGCACAATGAAATCTCAAGAGTATCAAGGGATTCTGGAGTGAAACATACAGCCTAGTGTCAGAAAGCTCTGTCTCAATTGCAGGTCATGGGTCCTCCAACAGGATAATGTCACAAAACACACAGCTAACAGCACCCAAGAATGGCTAAGAACAAAACATTGGACTATTCTGAATTGAGAATTAAACCTGAGACAGCTGGAGCAGTTTGCTCAGGAAGAGTGGGCCAAACTACCTGTTGACAGGTGCAGAAGTCTCATTGAGAGCTGTAGAAATTGCTTGCTTGCAGTGGTTGCCTCTAAAGGGTGGGCAACAAAATATTAGGTTAAGGGTCCCATCATTTTTGTCCATGCCATTTTCATTTGTTTTATTATTTAAAATATTCTGTTGAATCAAAAATCAAAAGCAAAGTCTGTTTTTTTTTTATAAAATATGGAATAAACAATGATGGATGCCAGTTACTTTTGTCATTACTTAATAACTTAAGTAATTACTTAAGTTATTTCAGAGAAAATCTTTTTTCGTGGGAGGGTACCAACAAATTTGTCCACATCTGTATACTAATGTAACTTACCATAACAAATCACCCAGGTAAGTTAATAGGTCCACACTTGACCCTCTACAGTTCATGTACACAGAGGACATGATCTGGTAATGCTTTTCACCTGCCACTAACCCACCTCAACAAGAAAAATACCTACATGAAAATGCTGTTTATAGACTTCAGTTCAGCATCATCCCCAGCATCTGACTGATAAACTGGACCTGCTAGGTTTCAGCACCTCGTTCTATAACTGGATCCTGGACTTTCTCACTGGGAGACACCAGTCAGGACAGGTCAGCAGCAAGATCCTGGAGGGCACTGGTGTTCCCAGGACTGTGTTCTCAGCCCACTGCTCTTCACAGTACAGTTCAAACCACATCGTTCAAACCACAAAGTCTGCTGGCGACACCACAGTGGTTGGCCTCATCAATGACAGCAATGAGACATCATACAAAGAGGAGGGGGAACAGTTCACGGGCTGGTGCAAGCACTGGTAAATGGAAATGATTAAATATATCAAGCACACTTTAGGATATCCACACCAAACTTGGTACCTGTCATTAGAAACATGTATACTGAATTATCTTCTTTTTACTGGAAACAGAATGTGAGGCCATATCGTTGCAATGCTTTTATGTATTGACATCAAAATTGCTATATGCATTTAGTAACATGTCCTAATTGTATCAATGGACTCTCAGGCTTATATGCCACTTGCAAGTGCTAATAGAAACAGGAAGTGATGCTGTATATCAACATCTATTGCTTTGGCATTGGAGAATCCTTAAAAATTCTTTACAACAATAGAAACAGTAGGTGTAATGACATTGTACACTGTTAAGAGGGATGTTTTTTTATTACATGGTGAACCTGAAACTCAACACTGGGTAGCACTCATGTGAACTCAGGCGAACTCATTCAATCCCATGGCATGAATATGGAGCACAATACACACAGGAGCTGCCTGCAACTACACTGTCCAAATGACGGTCAAGGCTGAAGATCTGATGTTTCAGCTCTTACAGTGTTTTAATGTTTGACCCTCTACCTGAAGCTGCTTCCACACAGGAACTCTACATTCTCAATCAAAAACAACCACAGTTTATTTACTGGACATTAAACCCACACTACACCTTAAAGGGAAATGGTTCATTTGTCCTTCAGCTCTCTGCACCCCACATGCCACACATACTGCACATCATGCATCCAATTACATCACAATGCTGTCTTGTTCTTTTGTGTATATAGTGAATAATGTACATAGTAAATTTGTTCTATATTATTTTTACTATTTGTTGTGCTGTAACACATGACCACCTTATCCTGTCTTGTGTAAGCCTACCCCATGTGCCCTACGATGTCTACATTTAAAGTCTGCTGCCCAAAAATTGACTGTGAAGAGATTGAACACTGTATAACTCTTTGTATGTGTCACATAATGAACTTGAACTTGAGCAAATAGGAATAATAATCTCCACACAGTTATTATTTTTTAGCTGAAACATTTTTGAGATTCACAAGTTTTGAGTTCATTACCAGGTAAAAATCATGATTTTGCTTCCAATTTTCAGATTTTATTGTTTTTTTTTTTTTTTAAATATTTTATCTACAATAACCTCACATATATGGACTTTCTTAGTTCAGTTTCAATTAAGAGCACAGGTTCCAAGTCCTGGTTCTTGAGAACCCCCTGTCCTACACATTGCAGTGTTTTTCCTGCTCCAAACACACATGAATTAACTAATCAGCTAATTAGCAGCCCTTTCTTAGATGAAGTGGGTGTTTCAGAGGAAAACTGTGGAGGAAAGGACACGTTATCATGCGTTTGTGGAAGTCATACTACTGTGCATATTGTACTGCACAATAATATTATTGTGCAGTAATAAGGGCTAACTTAAGGGCCAAGTTAGTAAGGAAGTATTTGTAGCAATAATTGTAGCAATAATGACCTGACAAAATCTTATGATAAGGTGTAAAAAAGAAGGGCCTCTTAGTTTAAAAATAAATGAATAAATAAATCTTTGCCCAAGTAGAGCTGTGGATGATGGGGTAATATTAATAAGAAGGCGTAACACCGGGTATATTGAGAAAGATATACATGCAACATTTCCAAACATCTTATTAAACACTAAACAAGCTTGGTAGGGTTAGATTGGGGTCAGCTTTACTGGGATTATGGCTGCATAGTGTATGGTCAGAGTTGTCAAGCTTACTGCAAAAGATTAAAACACAGACCACAATGAGCTGTGAAGTATTTTGATCTTCTCATGAATTTACAAACTGGAAGTGTTACAGAAATAAATCTACTGTTGCCATAAATTTAAAGGTGTGGACTGAAATCTTTGGAGTGGTGGATTTTGGGTTATGTTACATTGCTCAATATTATATCACACCTATATATGATACCATACCATACCTGTATATACTGTATATTCTGCCACAGCAAAGTACTGGTGTTTAGGAAGTAACTTGAAATCAGGACTAGGCCATATTCTTACATTCATTTCTGCCATATAATCACAAAGTCAAAGCAGTGACAAGTCTTTAGTCCTCCATCATTTTTTAATTTCAGTAATTTGATCTTTCTTTCTAGTGTGAGAGATGATTATTTGAGAAAAAAAAGGTCATGTATCCATTCTCTCTCTATTATTGGGTCCTTTTCAGATAGGCAATAACTCTTAAACACTGCTGAGAATGCACACAGGTGATTCCGCATGAAGGCTGACTTGTGGCTTTTTCTTTCTTCTATGTGTATGACTGGAACATGTCATGGTGACCTCTCTCAACTCTGTCCAAAAATCCAGTTCTTCCTTTGAATGCAGACACTTTATTTGCCATGCTGTTGACATTTCCTCCAGAACAAAAGGTATAAGTATTTATAAAAGTATTTATGTTTGAAAATCACTGATAAAAATCGATAATCAGTAATCATCAGGAAAATTTCCCGATTATCAATACGTGAAAAAAGCATTGATCCCAAGCCTACATAGAATACCACAGAGATGCATGTAGACTCTCAATCAATTTCCCCTAAACATTTCATCCATTCTCCAATACACTGTTATTGAAAAGTGCAACATGTTAGGTACAGTTTCTCCAAACTTTATAGTATGTCTTTAGATGCTAGATGTATTAACTTCTCACTGATGTCAAATGGCTTTTTTATATTGACAATATGATTAGCCACAAGATACACAGCCTTTAATGAAGAAGCATTAACTGTAATTACAGACTTAAAACACTTGCTGCTGTCTTGATTGGCTGTTCTGTTCTTAATCACTTTTGTGCCTCTGATTAGATATCTTGCTGCAGCATAGTTTCATGACCTGCTGTCACTGATACCAGCTGTAAACTTTATACATGGGTAACCCATTGGAGCTTCCTGCTATGTCATGTTCATTATCTGTCCCATTGCCAGAAGTGAAATTCAAAGTTGCTAATTCTTTTTCGTAAATATAGCTACTGATAAATCTGTGTTGGTGTGTAAGTCTGCTTATCCTTTATATAATTATCTGTTGATTTTCACATTATATTATATTATATAATGGTATATTATACAGTATACCTTTTTAGGGAAAAAAAACTGAGAGTAGAGGGAAGGTGAAAAAAAAAAGTTATCATATAACATCAGCATATTAATGTCCTTGAAATATAGTAGTACAGACTGACAACATCTCACTGGTGTTTTATATCAAAACCAAAGGGGCACAGAATGAGCAAGAAGGCTCTATGTACCAAACCAGTGCAATCAAAGAGGGGTCATGCTGTCTCACAGCAGTCCTGTGCCACGGGATTGGTACTACAGCAGAGTTTAAGGTGATCAGTTTGCAATCAACTTACTCTGGAAAGTGGTTCATAAACAGCGACAGACACTTTGGGCCAGCACGAATTAGTGCACAGTTGCAAAATCTGCACCTCTATGCCTTTTTTCACCTCTGTTTTGTTAATGTTACTAACATTAATAAATGTTACAAATGATACTCACTACCTTTCAATCCGGATCTGCAGAGTGGCTCACTGCCACACACACTGAAATTGTGGGTCCTGTACACTGACATAACACAATTGGTCACACACACTGTTATGAGCATGCTCCATCTGACAATTGTAGTCAAATGAGTGGAAAGTTATCTCATTAAGGAATGAAACACTGCCACTGAACTGCTAAGTGTGAACCCCTTACCTTGCACCATAAATAATGTTTGGAATTTGGAATTAGTGTCAGAGTCTGTTAGAAGTGTCACTTTCTGGGTCTACCGTAAGGGTACATAGCAGAATTGTTTCCAACCTGGGGACTCGTTAAGTGTTTGCCAAAAGGAGAGCATAAACTGGTCAAAATTCTTCTCAGGGTTCTCTAAGTCCTGCATGCAAAATGATGGTCCCATACAGATTCCATACTTGGTGCTAAGCAATTTGTGCAGCTTGCTATTGGAGCCAGTGGAACATGCATACATAAAGTAGCTTTTACTTGAAAAAGATTTTATTATGGTTTTCTCTATGGCCAGATGAGTCGACATATGTTACTCTTCAGCATGCAGTATCTGGCAATAGTGGGCCACTAACCAGTGATTTTCTTTGATTTGGTATCTGCTGTGTAAAGACTGGTTATCACACTAGGTAAAGGGAGTGATCGCAGACTTAAACACAGGTAAGAGGCACTATCTTCCATTAAATGTCACTCATCACATTTTATCAACCTCTTGGGTGACCCAACAGGAGGTGTCACATTTCTGGAGTGGAAACCCTCACCCAATTTCACAGCTTGTCATTTCAATGCACCTCATGTGGTCTGGATTGAGTTAATAAGAAGCCATATTAGCACATTTAGTTATTATCATCACTATAACATCACTATAATTGTGGAATAGTGCTGTGTGTTATTGTCTGGTGGCGTGCACTGTCTGGTGATATGTGGTCTTCACCACCAAAACCATAGCCAAGGAGTATAAAAAGCATTGATGGAATAAGACAACCAAATATTAGCAAATTCCTGATACATTTTAACATGCTACAAATTCAGTGCTTCATGACATGCTATGAACATGCTTCAACTCATGTTGAAGTGTTGAATTCACGAGATAAAACACAACATACAAATTAAATACATTCAAATGAAAAATGACAATTAATACAAAAAATACAGGATGAAGAACAGCTGATCTGCAAGATAAAGAGATCCAAATGCTCTAGTTTATCCTGCAGGGCTGGGAGGGGTTGTATTTATTTTCACTGTGGAAGGGGTTAATATATAACCAAGTTTAAATTAACACATGAGCATGAGATTAAGGAGCTAAACTAAGACTGTATTTAATGGGATTTAAGTCATGGTTTTAAACATACTATGCCTTTTTCTGATCTCAGCTTAAAGATACATAACATAGTTTGAATTAAGATTTTTAGGATTTTCTGATCAATGTTTCTGGAATTGTACCAAAGAAAACATTTCAGAAGCTTCCTCAATTTGCAGAATTAAACAGAGGTGTTGTGTGACCTTCTAGAGTTCTCTTACATTTGCAGGGTTTAGTCTGTTTGACTCAAAATCGGTTGTGTTTACCTCCATGGAGTGGGCCGAGGAACACAATAATGAAATAAATGCTGGATAAGGTAGGGAGAATGTTTTAAACTAGTTATTTTCAATCATTTAGGCTGCATGTTGCCTGTGCTTGATTTGATTTTCGCAATTTCTACGGGCACTTGCTAAAGGTTTGATTCCTTTTCGTCACTGTATTTCTGAAAAATAATTAAAGACTTTCACAAGTACATTTTCAGTTCCTTCACCTTTCTACACATCCCTCAGCTAATGTTTCATTTTTTCATTTAATAATATTGTATGAGACTAAACTAAAAGTATCAATTTCACTCTGATTTGGACTAAAATACACTTTACATTTACACATTTTGGGGATATTCTTCTTTATAAAAGATACATTTGTCCATTAGAATAAAAATTTATATCAGTCCATGTTCAAACATTTGGAAATTTTCAAAGAAGTTTCAATGTTTCACAAAAAGTGTTGCATGTAAAATACCAAGAACAAATAACTAGAGATTTGTGTAAGATTTTCTAGTTCTGTTTTTTGCTTTACCACAACCCTTGAGAAATAGAAGCTGAGTTGTGTGAGAGGGAAGTGATATGGGTGTATTTAAACTGCACTTCTACCTGAGCATTCTCCAGTCTCAGTATTGTTGTGCTGAATGTGACTGCCATCATGTACCTGATACAGGACATCATCGTGCTGCTGCTCAGCATCATGCTGGTTCAGAGTTGTTCCAGAAAGGTGAGCTAACGGAAATGCTAACACCATAACCTACATTATGAGTAATATAGAATAAATCTGAAAAGCCCTACTGCAAGTAACAATCTACTTTTTATTTGGTATCTATGTATGTACTAATTAAAAAATCAGCTCACAGATATTTTGAATATTTATCAACCAGGCATTGGTCAATGAGACCTCTGAGGAGACCGGTAAGATGCTACTAGATCCAGACTCTAAATGAATTTATCTGTACAGTTTAGAAATTTTACAGCTATATTACCTGGTACGAATATTTCAAATTAATAGAAAGCTTTGTTTTACTAATTTCACAATATCCATTTCAGATAACGGCACTGACCAGGATTATTTCTCTGTATATGCCATAATTGAAAGAGCCAACAAGAATGCTGGTAAACAAACAAACAAATACATTTTTATTAATTTACATTTATAATAAAATTACTAAAATTACTTATACTTAAAAAATAATAAAATTTCTTATACAACTTAGATTATTTACAACATATGTTTATAATCTGCGTTCCTGTGTGCTTTTGTGAGTGTTCACATTTGAAAAAATTATAAGACATACAGTTTAGCTGTATTTTTTTTAAAAAGCTTTTATTCATTTTATTAAATATATGATTTAATAACTGCTAGTTCTTTTGTGTATGCACCCTAAAACTAGTTTCACTGGTCATTGCTCCCGTTTTAAACATGCACAAACTGATAATTTTAGAAAGTAATTTTTAATGTTCAGTTTTACTTTAGTTTAGAAAAACAATCAGTAGATATTTGCTTAAGAGAAGTTTCTGAAAAATAGTGCAGAAGAATTAGGACTATTAGTGCAGAAGAAAGACTATTCCAGAAGAATCTCAGTATCAAATAGACAATTGTGTGTTTTACTGAACAGGAAGGTCAAAGGGTGACTTCAACATTGTGGATGGTGACATAGCAGTGAACACCGGTCTCCAGAATGCAGATCCATGTACATCTCGTAAATGCAAGTGGTTAAGAAGCAGTAATGGGAAGGTTTATGTGCCCTACGTCATTTCCAGGCAGTACTGTGAGTATCACCTCTTACCTGGTTGTAAAGTAAGATGCATCATGATATCATTAGTTATCTTTAAAAAGCTTCTTTTTAATCTGTCTGGCAGCACGCTCTGAAAAACGCATTATCATTAATGGGCTGAAGTCCTTCAAAGAGTCGACCTGCATCCGATTCATACGTCGCACCAATGAAGAAGACTTCATTCATATAAAGTCAGATTTAGGGTAGGTCAACAATTTTAATACTGACAGCCATAAAAATCACATTATAACACTGTCATTGTGCTCTCATATAATGAAAGCAGTGTTGAGAGTTTATTCACTGCTGTACAGGTGTTACTCTTACGTGGGTCGCACGGGTGGAGAGCAAGTGCTGTCCCTAGAACGCAATGGGTGTGTTTACTTTCACATTGTCCAACATGAGCTTCTCCATGCTCTGGGTTTTTGGCACGAACAGAATCGTAGTGACCGTGACAAGCATGTCAGAATCCTCTTCCAAAATGTTGAACCTGGTAAGCAGAGCAGACATTTATTGCTTCTTGTTTCTTGTTAATAAAGTTTGTTCACTTCCGTTCTATACTTGACTGTGATAGTGAGCATTTGAACTTAAACTGAGAAAAAAAAGTTTTTATCTGGTGCTTTATTTATTTCAAATACTGGACATAGGAAGTATTGTCAAGACCTTAAACTGTGTTTCCTTTTATAGAGCAGTTTCCATCTATTTATCGAGAATGCATTAAGAACATGTGTTTTTTTTGTAGAAACTATAGTAAAATATTTGCCCTTACAGTCCTGCTTCTGGTTGCTTCATAAGTGAATTTGTCATCATCTAGTAAAAGATATCTTGTAAATCATCTAGTAAAAGCATGCATATAAAAAAAAGTGACTGAAATTGGAAAGTAAAGGGCATTTAAATACATGAATATTTGAGAAAAAGAGTGATGTGCACAAGGCCTTTGTTCTGCCAGTGAAAGAAGACAAAAGCATCAACACTGTAATTATGTTATTGATATATTTACAGGACATAAACATAATTTTAACAAAATCAACACCAACAATTTGAAAACTCCATATGACTACAATTCTGTCATGCACTATTCAAGGTAAAGTATTATTATTCTTGTTTTTTTAAAACAATTTCCTTATCTCTTAGCTCCAAAGCCACAATATTAATTGCTAACACACTGTGATGGTCCAGGTATGCTTTCTCAAAGAACCAACAGCCGACTATCATCCCTATACCATGCAGTAACGTTTCTATTGGACGTGCCAAAAAGATGAGCAGGAATGATATTCTACGTGTTAACAGGCTCTACTGCCATTAAATTTGTCTCTAACATCAGCAGTGTATTCAAAATGCTTTTATAAACTGTTTGCAAAAAATGATATTGAAATATTCTGATGTTTTTTAATTGTTCTTAAATTCTACAAATTGTGTGTTGTACAAACAGCCATCTGGGCACATTGTGCTTAGCATTTCTCTGTTCTCTAATACTTTAGGTGGTTTCTATCTTCTGCTGTTATAGAGCTTATTTTTAATAACCGACAGTGCTACAATCATTTATAAAATGCATAGTAAACATCAGTGTCTGGCTTCATTTTGTGATACTCTAAATATTTCCAGAGAATATTCATTTAATTATTTGGAAAAGAAAAAATGATTGAGTGATTGCATTATTGTGATCTACTCTTCGCATAAGATGAAATTCTACATCCATATGAGTCACATAAGCAGAAAACAGAAAAAAGAGGTATACAATTAAGGGAAAACTTTGTAGATATATGTACATATATATATATATATATATATATATATATATATATATATATATATATATATATATATATATATATATATATAAAGAATTGTAGGTAGAATCAGGTACATTTGTTGTTTATTTCAGTGTGAGACTCAGGACATGTATGGATGTTAGTTTATGAGGATTTATTTACTTAAAAACAAAAATAACAAAGGATAAATACACCAAGAAAAATGAGACCAATGCAAAATGATAGTAATGGAATCCACCAGCATGGAATCAAATAAACACACATACATGCACACGAACACACACACACACACACATGCACACACACGCACATGCACAAGCAGACACATGCATGGGCATACACGCGCAGGCACACAGGCACACACACACACACACACGTATATACAGTATATACACAGTACTAATTTTTTTTTACTAAAAATCTTGTTATAAATGTTTATTTTTTGACTTCTGCATTATTGAATCAGTAGAAAAAAAATTAGATTTCTAAACATTACTTTATCAAAAAAAATTAAACTTTACAGAAAAAACACACACAAGGCCCGTAGCCTTCATTTAGTCCACATGAACTAAATAATAGTGAAATGTAGTACACTACTGCTCAAATTTTCACTCTCCAGAATTCTCAGCAGATCTGTAGCATACCGACTGCCACTGTGCAACGCACAAACACATCTCACAGTGCTTAACTAAAACCAATGAGCAGCAGCCATTTTTTCCATAAGAGTTACTGTAAACCACAGAATACACAGTGGGGTCCAAAAGTCTGAGACCATATTGAAAATCTGGGATTTTTAAAAAATTTAAATTGGAGATAAACAGAAAGTTTTAGAATTTTGAAATATTTAAAACAAAGAAAAAAAATGTTCAATATCTTGAATATTTAATATTGTACCTGGCTAGCTCAGTCAGTAGAGTAAATGTGAGTAATCTAATATATCTAATATTAAATATATGTTGTTTGATATATATCTATTTTGCAGAAATCCTGAGCGTGTTTCATCAATAATGGACTTTAGAACACATTTTAGTCTTTTGGCCAGAACTAAAGCTATTATTTTGTAGTAATGACAGTAATGAGTAATTTTGTATGATCGATTCAGTTTTAGAAATAAAGTCATTATCCCTTGCCATAAGGTGGCTGGGAGAAATGTTTTCTCTATACTCTCCCTAAAAACCTCTTATAGAAATGGTGCTTTCTTTTGCTAAATAATTTATAAAACTCTGAAGTGAGTCCATCAGTTCCAGGACATTTGTCATTTTGTAATGTGTTAATTGCTTCAACAATTTCAGGGTAATTGAGCTTTTATATCCAATTGCTTTACATTCTGAAGAGACTCAAAGAAATCAAATGTATCTTGGTGGCAAAATTTAGAAGTGTATTAATCACTGTAAAATTTAGCACAGAATTTTCCAATAATCTTCTGATCTTCACTAATTATTCCAACAATCATGAGTTTTCCTATATGACTTTTTTGGCTTGCTGTCTTTCTAATCTATAAAAATAAGCAGAACTTTGTTCACCTTCCTCAACCCACTTTCTACGGGATCGAATATAAGCCCCTTCAGCTTTATACTTACATATTTTGTTTAATTGGTGTTGCTGTTCAGCAAGTTCAGCTTTTCAGAGTCAGTAAGATCTTCTACATTTTAGCTAAAAGACTAGTAATTTTACATATAACATTACTCTCCTTAGATTTTCTCTTTTTAGCCCAATCACAACTAAATTTTCAAAAATATTTGCTGACTTCATATTTAGTCAACTCCTGTGCCAAATCAAATACATGGACCATAAATCAGATTTCCATAATGGGGACGGATGATCCACTGTGGTGACCCCTAATGGGAGCAGCAGAAAGAAGAATAACAACAACTTGAATATTTAATATTGAAGATTCTGCAATATTTCTACGTCCCTATTTACACGTAAGCACATGTGTGATATTGAGCAGGTTAACTGCTTTGTACAAAAGGTCAGACTTTCCTCATGTCTAATCTCTTCTATTGAAGCGTGTGATCAGATGACACTCCAATGGATTTGATCTAAAATGGATCCTAAGGTTTTACACAAACTTGTGGAGTCCGTGCCAGCTCGAGTCACACTGTCATTAAAGCAAATTGTTGTAATGAAAACCTTTGTGTAAAATTGGAAAATAATGCCAAGCAAGCATTTTCAGTAGTGCTCTCAGACTTTTGGACTCCACTGTGTCTGTAGTCAAGAACTTTCCAAGTGCCTGCTGCTGCTTTGGCATTTCACTTAGTATCATGTGCTTATAACTACAGTGCTGTGAAAAAGTATTAGCCCCATCCTGATTTCTTCTGTTTTTGTGTATATCTCACACTCATTTGTTTCAGAAATTAAAACAAAATCTCACATAAAACAAAAGTAACCTGAGTAAACACAAAATACAGTTTTTAAATGATAATGTTATTTATTGAAGCAAAAAGGTTATCCAATACCAACTGGGCCTGTGTGAAAATGTATTTGCCCCTGTATTTACTAATTCCCCAAATTAGTAAATCAGAAACTGCATTCATGATGGGGTTCAGCTGGACTAGACACAACGAGGCCTGATTACTGCCAGCCCTGTTCAATCAAATCAGCTTTTTCAACAGCCTGAAGTTGGTTGAAAGTTCTTACCCAGTAACACACTATGCCAAAGTTGAAGAAATTCCACAAATGATGAGGAAGAAGGTGATTGAAATACATCAGGCTGGGAATGGTTACAAAGCTATTTCAAAGGCTCAGGGAGTCTAAAGAACCACAGTGACAGCCATTATCTTCAAATGGAAAAAACTCGGCACAGTAGTGAACCTTCCCAAAAGTGGTCGACCTTCCAAAATTCCACCAAGAACACAGCGACGACTCATTCAGGAAGTCACAAAAGAGCCAAGGACAACATCGAAGGAACTACAGGCCTCTCTTGCATCAATAAAGATCACTGTTCATGTCTCCACTATCAGAAAGACACTGGCCAAAAATGGCAGCCATGGAAGAGTGGCGAGGCGAAAACCACTGCTAACCCAGAAGAACATTAAGGCTCGTGTGAATTTTGCCAAAACACACGTTGATGATCCTCAAACCTTTTGGGAGAATGTTCTGTGGACTGATGAGTCGAAAGTGGAACTGTCTGGAAGACAGAGGTCCTGTTACATCTGGCGTAAACCAAACACTGAATTCCTACAGTCACGTCATACAAGCACATCATACCTACAGTCAAGCATGGTGGTGACAGTGTGATGTGGGGATGCTTTGCTGCATCATAGCCTGGGCAACTTGCAATAATTGAGGGAAACATGAATGCTCTCTACCAGAAAATCCTAAAGGACAATGTCTGGTCTTCAGTCTGTAAGTTGAAATTCAAGTGCAAATTCAACTGGATTATGTAGCAAGACAATGATCCAAAGCATAACAGTAAATCCACCTCTGAATGACTCAAAAAAAGCAAAATTAAAGTTTTGGAGTGGCCTTGTCAAGGTCCTGACTTGAACCCAACTGAGATGCTGTGGCAGGACCTTAAACGGGCATTTCATGGTTGAAAACCCTCCAATGTGGCTGAACTGAAGCAGTTCTGGCTGCAGTTATTGGTGCTAAAGGTGGCACAACCAGATTTTAGGCTTAAGGGGGCAATTAGTTTTTCACGTGGGTGATAGGTGTTGGACAACCTTTTTTAACCTTTAACCTTCATTAAAAAAAAAATTAAAAACTGTATTCTGTGTTTACTCAGGTTGCCTTTGTTTTATGTTGTATTTGGTTTGAAGATCTAAAACTATATAGTATGAGATACACAAAAAAACAGAAGAATTCAGGATGGGGCAAATACCTTTTCACAGCACTGTATAAGTGATGAAGTAATGATCTGAGATAGCTTCAGACTCCAGAAATTCAATTCAATTCAATTCAGTTTTATTTGTATAGTGCTTTTAACAATGGACATTGACACAAAGCAGCTTTATAGAAATAAATAGATTCAGGATATAAATTGTAAATGTAAATTTATCCCTAATGAGTGAGCCAGAGGCGACGGTGGTGAGGAAAAACTCTCTGAGACGATATGAGGAAGAATCCTTGAGAGGAACCAGACTCAAAAGGGAACCCATCCTCATCTGGGTGACACCGGATAGTGCGATTATAAATCATTCCCTTCTATAACTGTCTACTACGTGGATAAATAGTGCAGTTGTGCAACCAGGGAATTCATTACAGTTTTCACATGAAGTCTGTTTTGTTGAACCTATTCACTGTCTACTGATGGAGACCTGAATGCAAAACTGCTTGCAGCAACCGCAGCCCGAAAGCCACCACAGTACAACTGCCCATATGAACCACAGTCCAGAGCCATCTCCACCGTCCCCAAGTGGCACCATCTCCAGCAATCCCAATGATCTTCAGGCAGTCCATGTGGGGCCCCAGTAGCAGCAAGTGATCTTCAATATAGTATTGAAGTATTGTTCAGTGTTTCACCACCTGACTTTACATAGCCATTTTTTTTCTGTGTGTTCGTTCTAGTTTTTGACTTCTTGTTACGTTCCTTTGTTTTTTGCTTTTGGATTATCCTTGCTTTATTAATTGGATTATTATATTGCTGTTTGTATGTCGCCTGACCCTTGCCTGTTTTGGATTACATTTGTAACATTGTTTTGGATTTGTCTGCCTGCCTCTCTTAATACATGCGCCCTTTTACTGCACTTGCCTCTGTCTCCATACCGCACTTGCATCTGTCTTGCATTATGTGACAGCCTTCTTGTGAGGAGAGCAAACCTGTCAGACACGTGAAGTGGAGAGGAGTGGTGCTCCCGTGGGTGAGCCTTATTATTAGCTTTGGCTTTGAGATTATGCCACTGAGTTGTTACCCATTCGCCCTGCTGTGAGGGCTCTAATGCTGGAGTTGGGGGATTGCTAACTCCTCCTAAGGCATCCAGAATTTCTCCTACATAAACTACGCTGCTCTAACTCTCACTAACCCTCTCTAGAGTCTGGATGCGCACCTCTAATGCTGCAATCTTCTACGTCAGAGAGCTAACTAATATACACTTATCACAAATAAAGCTATTACTAACGACAGAGGAAGAATGATTAAACATCCTGCACACAGCACACTGAATAAGCTGAATGTTTGACATGGTCAGTGTTAAACATACCTTAGTCAAAGATTTGTTAAGATTATGTTAGACAGATCAGATGTAGATGGCCTCCACCCGCTGTCTTTAGGTAAAAAACAAAAGTATTCTTAGAGAAAATGAAAATGTGGCAGAAGGGAAAAGTGAAAGAAACAACAAATGAAAACGATAGCACAAAATTATTGATGGAAAAGAAAAAAATTTTATAATTTAAACACAGGCAAGAAACTCCCAGCAATTCATTCGAAAAGATTCAAAAACAGGAACATCATTTTGATCTCTAGTCTTGCTCATTATACTGATATTATAACTAGCAAACCGACATGACTGAACAAAGTGATGGCATAAACCAAGGTAGCTAACACTAGCTAAATTTCAAATAAACAATTTATTGACTGTACAACCTTAGCTAACACTGGAAGTAGCTTGGTAAAGTTAGCCAGTCTCTTGTTTTTAAACAAACTCCACTGAGAGAATGAGCAGAGGATAAAAGAGCATTTCTCCATTCAGATGGGTAGCTTACTGCAGGTATCAGAGCCAGATGGGGAATGATTTATTCCTTCAAAAATAGTTTGTGTTGAGTGTAAATGCTGACTGCTGTTTATATTTTTAGTTAGTACCTTACATTCACTACTTATAATTACATGCCACTGATTAAAATTATGGATAATGCCATCTAGATAGCACATAGTCAGTTATGACTCAAAGCTTTAACATCCATTCCTGACAATGGTAAAATCAATATACCTGTGAAAATTTCCAATGCAATTTGCCATTTTACATATTAATTAATAATGCTGTACTTACCACTTTGATATATACCGATGTACCATCTTAAGTTGCACTTCAATTCAATTCAATTTTATTTATATAGTGCTTTTAACAATGGACATTTTCACAAAGCAGCTTTACAGAAATAAATGGATTCACAAAAATATATTGTAAATATTTGAATTTATCACTGTGAATTTATCCCTAATGAGCAAGCCAGTGGCGACGGTGGCAAGGAAAAACTCCCCGAGATGATATGAGGAAGAAACCTTGAGAGGAACCAGGCTCAAATTCATCACAGTTTTCACAAGAAGTCTGGTTGGTTAAAATCTATCCACTGTCCACTGATGGAGTCCTGAGTATGAAGCTGCTCGTGGCAACTGCAGCCCCAAAGCCACTACAGCAATCGCAGTCCCAAGCCATTACAGTACAGCTCCCCATATGTGATCCCCAAGCCATCTCCACAGCCCCCAGGTGGCACCATCCCCAGCAAACCAAACAGTTCTTCAGGCCATCCATATGGGGCCACCCCCAGCAGCAGCGAGCGAACTCAACCGATGAGAACTCCAACCAGAAGTAGGGCATCAGGATGGGTCAAGCAGCGAGGAGGAGCAGAAGGGGCATCAGGATGGGTCAGGCAGCGAGGAGGAGCAGAAGGGGTCAGGATCACTGGCATCTCAGAAGTAGCATGTGTAGCTCGACAGAGAGTGAGGGAGAGAGAGAGATGGAGAGAAAGGAAGAGATTGTTAGGTAAGCTTTTGTCCTCTAATAGTTAAGCACGATGTACTTTGCATGCAGAATGCAAGCAGGGACTCCGGCAAGACTAGCTATGACAACATAACTAAAAGGGAGAGCCAGAAGCTAACACAGACATGAGGGCACCCTGGGACATAAAGCAGCCAGCCTCTCCACCGTTGACAAACCTGAGTGAACGGGTGAGAGTGGGGGGGCGACAGCATCCAAACATCCCATTTCACCACAACACTCTATGCCTGTGAACCCTCCAGACCTGCCCCTGTACCTAAGAAAAAACTATTCACAAAAGGCTTGACTAAACAAATATGTTTTCAGCCTAGACTTAAACACGGAGACTGTGTCTGAGCCCCGAACACTAAGTGGAAGGCTGTTCCATAACTGTGGGGCTTTGTAAGAGAAAGCTCTACCCCCAGCTGTAGCCCGCACTATTCGAGGTACCAACAAATAGCCTGCACCTTTTGATCTGAGTAGGCGTGGCGGATCATAAAAGACCAAAAGTTCGCTCAGGTACTGTGGCGCGAGACCATTTAGTGCTTTATAGGTCAATAGTAGTATTTTATAATCAATACGAAATTTGATTGGGAGCCAATGCAGTGTGGATAAGATAGGGGTGATGTGGTCATATCTTCTGGTTCTAGTAAGGACTCTCACTGCTGCATTCTGGACTAACTGGAGCTTGTTTATGCATCTACTAGAACATCCAGACAGTAAGGCATTACAATAATCCAACCTAGAGGTAACAAAAGCATGAACTAATTTTTCTGCATCGTGTAGTGACAATATATTTCTTATCTTAGCAATATTTCTGAGATGAAAGAAAGCAATCCTAGTTATATTATCTACATGAGCTTCAAAAGAAAGACTAGAGTCGATAATCACACCAAGGTCTTTTACTGCTGCAGATGATGAAACAGAAAGGCCATCCAGAGTTATTATGTAATCAGAAAGCTTACTTCTAGCTGCATGTGGTCCTAGTACAAGTACTTCTGTCTTGTCAGAATTAAGTAAGAGAAAGTTAATAAGCATCCAGTTTCTAATGTCTTTTACACATTCCTCAACTTTATTAAGCTGGTGTCTATCATCTGGCTTTGCTGAAACATACAACTGTGTGTCATCAGCATAACAGTGGAAAAAGTGGAAAAGAGCAGTGGGCCTAAAACAGAGCCTTGTGGGACACCAAACTTTACCTTAGTATGAGAAGAGAAGTCACCATTTACGTTTACAAACTGATAATGATCAGTCAAATAAGACCTGAGCCAGGAAAGGGCCGTTCCCTTAATGCCTACTACATTTTCTAGTCTATCGAGGAGAATAGCATGATCAATGGTATCAAAAGCTGCACTAAGGTCAAGCAGCACCAGCAAGGAGACACAACCCTGATCAGAAGCCAGCAGTAAGTCATTTACCACTTTAACCAGCGCTGTCTCTGTGCTATGATGAGGCCTAAATCCTGACTGATACATTTCATGAATGTTATTCCTATGTAAGTATGAGCATAGCTGCTGTGCTACAACCTTTTCTAGGACCTTGGAGATAAAGGGGAGGTTTGATATTGGTCTATAGTTAGACAGCTGACAGGGTTCAAGGTCAGGTTTTTTAATCAAGGGTTTGATAACTGCTAATTTAAAAGATTTAGGTACATAGCCAATGCTAAGGGAAGAATTGATTATCTTTAAAAGAGGTTTAATTGTTTCAGGAATTATCTGTTTGAGGAAACAAGTAGGTAAAGGAGCTAGTATACAGGTTGATGATTTTGATGATGAAATTAGTGAAATTAGTTCAGTCTCTTCAAGGGGAGTAAAACATTGTAATTGTTGATCTGATATTATTATATTATCATCTACAGGGTTAGTTATAAAACTGTCTGGTTTTAAATTAATAGTCTGAATTTCTTGCCTGATATTTTCAGTTTTGTGGTTGAAAAAATTCATGAAGTCATCGCTGCTATATAATGATTGTGTGCGTGTTTCTATTGTGGTCTTATTCCTAGTTAATTTTGCTACAGTATTAAATAAGAATCTAGGATTATTTCTGTTATCTTCAATTAGGGTGGAGAGATACATTGATCTAGCAGCACTAAGAGCTTTCCTATAGCTCAGAAGGCGCTCCTTCCATGCTGTTTGAAATACTACCGATTTAGTTTGACGCCATTTACATTCTAGTTTTCGAGTGGTCTGTTTTAAAGTTCGTGTGTGATCGCTATACCAGGGTGCTAGCTTTTTCTCCCTAATTATTTTTCTTTTAAGTGGAGCTACCTTATCTAGCGAGTTGCAGAACGTTGATTCTAAGCATTCAGTTGCCTGGTCAAGTTCTTTGGGATCAGACGGTGATCCAATCATGGATGATAAATCTGGGAGATTACTGATAAAACTCTGTGCAGTTGTTGACGTGAACGTACATTTGACACGGTGACGTGGCAAGGTGCATATATTATGATTAAGACACATTTTAAATGAGATGAGGTAATGATCTGAGATAGCTTCAGACTGTGGACATGAGACTATATTTTCTATATTTAATCCGAATGTTAGTATTAAATCAAGAGTGTGACCACCACTATGGGTGGGTCCTATTACATTCTGATTAACCCCTACAGAATCTAGAATGGACACAACTGCTGTTCTCAGAGGGTCACCTGGATTATCAAAATGAATATTAAAGTCTCCAACAATTAATGCTTTGTCTAAAGAAACAACCAGGTTAGAGATGAAATCCGCAAATTCGCATAGGAATTCCGAATATGGCCCTGGGGGTCTGTAAATAATAATTACTGGAATCACCTGGGTAGACTTATTTTTAGTGGCTACGTATGTTATGTTAGAATAAAGAACTTCAAATGCGTTGAATTTATGAATAGGTTTTGGTGTGACGTCTAGATTATCATTATAAATTAATACGACGCCTCCTCCTCTGCCAGTTAGACGGGGCTGATGTATGTAACTGTACCTGGGAGGACTAGCTTCATTTAATGCTACAAACTCGTTTGGTTTAATCCACGTTTCTGTTAAACACAGTACATCAAACTCCTGATCAGTAATGGTTTCATTAACAATAAGTGCTTTAGACATAAGAGATCTAATATTCAACAGTCCTAGCTTCAGATCAACGGTGCTGGCTATGCATTCGGTTTGATTTAATTTTATGTTAATTAGGTTACTAAAACAAACTGTCTGAGTATGTCTATAATTTTGTTTAGCTCGGGGAACAGACACAGTCTCAATACGGTGGAACCTAAGTGACGACTCAGTGCAGCTAGCAGACGGTCGGTTTAGCCTGCTTGTCTGCTCCCTGGCCTTGGCCCTGGATTGTCACCGATTAACTAGGCCTGTTCTGAGACTATGTGCTATGCTGCAGGAAATGAGAGCAGCACCTTCCCGAGTGGGATGGATACCGTCCCGCACTAACAGGCCAGCCTTGCCCTCAAAGTTAGTCCAATTATCTATAAAGCCCACATTGTTTTCGGAGCACCACCTGGACATCCAGCAGTTCAGTGACCATAAGCTACATCGCCACGCCGCATTGGGATGGAGCCAGAGCATATTACTGCATCGGACATCGCCTTCGCTAATTTACACACCACACACTGTGTCGCTGTTTTACACACTTCAGATAATATCAGCATGCTCGCTTACGTACTGTGTCCATCACCAATATGGGCTAGTGAGAGCAGCAACCTGCAGGCCCTGCTGTTGTAGCCCATCCATCTCAAGGTTTGATGCTTTGTGCATGCTGAGATGCTTTTTGTAAAGAGTGATTATACAAGTTGTAAAGAGTGATTATACAAGTTACTATATCCTTTCTATCAGCTCGAACCAATCTGGCCATTTTCCTGTAACCTCTCTTATCAATAAGGCATTTTTGTTTTTCATACCATTCTGTATAAACTCTAGAGACTGTTGTGTGTGAAAATCCCAGGAGATCAGCAGTTTCTGAAAAACTCAAACCAGCCCAACTGGTACCAACATCCATGCCACGGTTAAAGTCACAGAGATCACACTTTTTCTTCATTCTGGTGTGTCATGTGAACATTAACTGAATCTGCATAAATCTTGAATTGTATCTGCATGATTTTATGCATTGTTGGCTGATTGGATAACTGCATAAATGAGCAGGTGTACAGGTGTTCCTATTAAAGTGGATGGTGAGTGTATTTTTCTATACCATTACACAACTGTCTGATATAACTAAATTGATATAAAAAAAAAATACATGAATGAACATGAGCATAGAGTTGCAGATTTTAAAGTTTATTTGACAAGCATGTCACACTAATGTCTCTAAATTCTAATTTGATATTATTATGATAATGATTATTTATGTGTTGCATTTTAAAATATATTTAATACGGGTAAAAATATATTATGTTACATGAAACCATAATGTATGAAATTATCATCATCATCATCATCATCATCATCAATATATCAATGTAATAAACTCATAATTTTATTATTTAGTATTTATGCCATCTCTAGTATTTGGGCCCTCCATCACTCTGCTTCCTCATTCACCTGTACGTTGTAAACAGATTAAATGTGCAATGACCACTACCCCAACAATTATTGTAGCTTCCTTAATCCTTATAATATTGCTAAAATTGCAGTTTTGCTGAAGTGTCTCAACCCAGAACTACGTTTTCAGGCATGATCAAAATCAGATGGCCACATTTATGGCTGTTCTTAACCCAGTCTTTGAGGAATATACCCATGAAAGTGCTATCAGCCAAGGGGAATTTCAGGTGCAGGCCTGAATCTTTGCACTCAGCAGAACCTTCTGTCACAGAAGGCAGGTATAAGATGTCCATGGCATTGTCCTCAGCACAGTTGTCAATGGTGATCCAACCATGGTGGGGAACCACCATGTAAATATCTCTTCCCTCTCCACCAATCAGGTAGTCCCCTTCTGCTACAGACACAAGAACATCATCTCCATCTGACCCTTTAAGAAGAGCAGGCTCATAACCAGAGACCAGGATGTCAGAGTAGATAGTGCCAATCACGTTTTCCAAGTCTTTCAGTACATCTCCCTCAGCGTCGGCCTGGTGGCCTTCTCCACTCAGCAGGCTGACATAAACTCCTTCACCTTTTCCATGATCCCCCTGATAGAGCACTGTGTCTCGGCCTGGGCCCCCGTCCATCACATCTGCTCCTGGGCCTGGAATAAAGCTGTCCCAGCCTGAACCTCCCAGCAAGGTGTCATCTCCATCTTCTCCATACAGCGTGTCATTTCCTGTGCTCCCAAGTAAGATGTCATTTCCCTGCCCACCCATCAGAATGTCATGCCCATCACCTCCATCTAGAACATCATGCTTCATCCCACCAAACAGGGCATTGTCCTGATCATTTCCTTGAATGTGATTGGACTGATAAGAGCAACCCTGAACTGTGTAGACAGTAGAGAGGTTTTTCTGAGAACTCAAATCTATGTAGCAGTCTAACTGTTTGTCTTTTAGAACCACTTTGAAAGCCTCAATCCAAGGATACTGGAGGACTTCAGACTGATTAACAATTGGAGCTCTCACCCAGAAATGCACTCCATCAGCACTCTGGAAGCTTAGGTGCTGGTGTTTTCGTCCTGCTCTGTAATTATGAAGCCTGACCATCATGTTTTGCCCTTTATTATTGGCTGAAATGATCACATCATCGTTTTCTCCATAAACTGTGAATGGAGTGCTCAGAAATTCTGACTGAAACAGCACAGTATCTTCCTTTTCATCATGTGCAAAGTTATCAATCTCTATCCGAGTTCCATATTCTGGCTTTACAATGTAAGTATCCTTCCCTTCTCCACCTATCATTATCCCTCCCCCAGTGAAGGGGTCCAGCAGGTTGTCTTTATCATTCCCGGTCATGGTGTCAAAACCAGGAGACCCATACATTTCCTCCACAGAAAGAAACTCTCTGGTATTCATCAGCATTTTCTGGTCTGATTCCCTATTTCTGTAATCAACAGACTGTGGAAGCTTTATATGATCCAAACATTTGCTTAAATTTGATTGCAGCCTGAAAATGACTCCATCTGCTGTACGAACCTGCAGGTGTTGTGACATCTTTGAATTAAACCAGGCCTTTAACCGGACTTCCTTGCTCTCATTTACTAAGAGGTTAAGGTCTAGACCAAAACATTTGACTGTAATTAACTCATAGTCTGTTTTTAAGAAAAGTGTATCAAGAACCAGGTCTGGTGAATAGTTGTCAATGGTTTTAAGTCCATAGCCTGGTATCACAATGTACAAGTCCTGTCCTCCACGGCCCTGGAGAAAATCTTTTCCAGTTCCTGGAATTAATGTGTTCCCTTGCGCATTACCTTTAATAACATCACTTAGATTTGAGCCATGCAAATCAGTAACATTTAGAAAGGCCTCATCTGTTTCTAGGTCAATCACAAGGGGATGTTTGGACCCACTGTAATCTATACTTTGGCTCAGGATACACTTACTGTGTATTGGGTCTGACTGACTGCAGAGAGTTTTGTCTGCAGATAGACTAAAGGTGATTAAATCTTTTGTAACAACTAACAAGTGCCTGTCTTCTTCTGAACGGAACCAGTTTATCAGCGTGACAGGCCTGTCATCGCTGAATGGAATCAGTATCAAATTGTTTCCTTCTACTTTAGTTTTAAAGGCATGAAGGTTTGCCTCTATTATTATCATGTCCATTTCTTTATCCCTGGAATAGTTTTCAATTTGCACTCCAGAATTTTCCTTCTCATTCACAACATACACATCCTCTCCCTCTCCTCCCTTCATATAATCCTGGCCCCCTCCTCCATTAATCATATTTTTCTGTGCGTTTCCTATCAGCCGGTCATCATGAGGAGACCCCATGATGTTTGTCACACTGAGAAGAAGGGGCTCAGTTGTGTCTACTGTCTGGCCTGCAGGTTTTGACATCACATTCACTCCTTTGGCCACAAGTTTCACAGAGGAAATTACAGCTGTAGAAATATCAAACAGTACTCCATCTGCAGACATTATGTTTATATGACGGTATGTCTCTCCAGTAAACCATTCTTTTATCCTCACATAATGGTCTTTACAAAATTGTAAAACAACATCATTTTCAGTTTTGGTCACTGATATTTGATCATAGTTTATACTGAGAATGAGCAGGTCTGTTGCTTTGAGAGGATCATAGTTGTTAATGATAGTGATGCCTCCATCTTTTGGAATAATGTACATGTCTTTTCCACTCTGACCTTCCACGTAGGTCCTCTGAGGTCCTAAGTAGAAGGTGTCACCACCTGCTTTCCCATAAAGCTTATAATAATAGCTCAACATGACCTCCATTTCATGACTGTTGTTATTCTTCTGAACAGCAAAAAAGTTATTTTCTTTATTATTTCCACTGTATTTTCCATATCTGGAATAGGTCAGAGCTTCATAACCAGAAATTACTTTTACTGAGCCAACTGGGATAAACAACAAAATCTTTATTTTTACATTGCTGTATGTTAATTGGTGTGACTCCCCAGTGCCCAAAACTATGTCATCTGTATCAACTGTGTCAATAGACCAGCACTTTTTCGCAGTGCTTCCATTAGCAAACACAAAATAATCCATGCACATATCTGAAGATCCGTGATCAGAGAGGCAAAATGTGATGCTACCTCCATTCCAGGAACTCTCACCTCCTGTGAAATCAATGGCCTTTCTCCCAGCCTGCACTTTTGTTTCTGAATAATATTTGTGGTAGTCAGAAATTTGTTCTACAAGCTTCTGTCCATTCTCAATCTCACGATAAGGAATGGTGACAAAAAAACTTCCTACATCCAACATAAAGTGAAAAACGCCTTCCGCTAGTCCTCTGAAAACTGCTCCAATCTTGTCAAGAACTGTAGCATTTGGTGGAAGCTTATTTAACTCAGCCTGGGTGTCAAGATAGATGTCATCAAAAGTCATGCGAATTGCACTCAGTGCAAGGTTGAATGGAACAATGATAGGTGCTATTTCTGGCTGTACAATTTCTACAACATCCAGT